>NW_027590742.1:110000-112500 GCF_964213995.1 Mustelus asterias
GCTTGGTTTCATTGGTCAGAACATGGAATACAGGAGTTGGGACGTCTTGTTGAAGTTGTACAAGACATTGGTAAGACCACACTTGGAATGCTGTGTATTGTTCTGGTCACCCTTATAAAAAGGAGATTATTAAGCAAGAAAGTGTGCAGAAAAGAATGACTGGGATGCTATGGGGTCCTGATGGTTTGAGTTATAATGAGAGGCTGGATACTCTGGGACTTTTTTTCCCTTGAGTTGGCTTAGTGGTGTTCTTATAGAGGTCTCTAAAATAATGAGGGCATGGATACAGCAGCTTTACAGAACCTTAGTTAGGCCGCACTTGGAATATAGTGTTCAATTCTGATCGACACACGACCAGAAAGATGTGGAGAATTTGGAGAGGGTTCAGAAAAGATTTACCAGGATGTTGCCTGGTATGGAGGGCATTCGCTCTGAGGAGAGATTGGAGAAACTTGGTTTGTTCTCACTGGAACGACGGAGGTTGAGGGGCGACCTGATAGAATTCAACAAGATTATGAGAGGCATGGACAGAGTGGATAGTCAGGAGCTTTTTCCCAGGGTTGAAGAGTCAATTACTAGGGGGCACAGGTTTAAGGTGCGAGGGACAAGGTTTAAAGGAGATGTACGAGGCAGGTTTTTTACACAGAGGGTGGTGGGTGCCTGGAACTCGCTGCTGGGAGAGGTAGTGGAAGCAGATACGACAGTGAGTTTTACGGAACGTCTGGACAAATACATGAATAGGATGGGAATAGAGGGATATGGTCACCGGAAGGGTAGGGGGTCTTAGTTCAGTCGGGCAGCATGGTTGGTGCAGGCATGGAGGGCCGAAGGGACTGTTCCTGTGCTGTAATTCCTGTCCCCATCAAACACTTCCAGGACAGGTACAGCACAGGGTTAGGTACAGAGTAAAGCTCCCTCGACACTGTCCCCATTAAACACTCGCAGGACAGGGACAGCACGGGTTTAGATCCAGAGTGAAGCTCCCTCTACACTGTCCCCATCAAACACTCCCAGGACAGGTACAGCACGGGGTTAGATCCAGAGTAAAGCTCCCTCTACACTGTCCCCATCAAACACTCCCAGGACAGGTACAGCACGGGGTTAGATACAGAGTAAAGTTCCCTCGATACTGTCCCCATCAAACACACCCAGGACAGGTACAGCACGGGGTTAGATACAGAGTAAAGCTCCCTGTACACTGTCCCCCATCAAACACTCCCAGGACAGGTACAGCACGGGGTTAGATACAGAGTAAAGCTCCCTCTACACTGTCCCCATCAAACACTCCCAGGACAGGTACAGCACGGGGTTAGATACAGAGTAAAGCTCCCTCTACACTGTCCCCATCAAACACTCCCAGGACAGGTACAGCACGGGGTTAGATACAGAGTAAAGCTCCCTCTACACTGTCCCCATCAAACACTCCCAGGACAGGTACAGCACGGGGTTAGATCCAGAGTAAAGCTCCCTCTACACCGTCCCCATCAAACACTCCCAGGACAGGTACAGCACGGGGTTAGATGCAGAGTAAAACTCCCTCTACACTGTCCCCATCAAACACTCCCAGGACAGGTACAGCACGGGGTTAGATACAGAGTAAAGTTCCCTCGATACTGTCCCCATCAAACACACCCAGGACAGGTACAGCACGGGGTTAGATACAGAGTAAAGCTCCCTGTACACTGTCCCCCATCAAACACTCCCAGGACAGGTACAGCACGGGGTTAGATACAGAGTAAAGCTCCCTCTACACTGTCCCCATCAAACACTCCCAGGACAGGTACAGCACGGGGTTAGATACAGAGTAAAGCTCCCTCTACACTGTCCCCATCAAACACTCCCAGGACAGGTACAGCACGGGGTTAGATACAGAGTAAAGCTCCCTCTACACTGTCCCCATCAAACACTCCCAGGACAGGTACAGCACGGGGTTAGATACAGAGTAAAGCTCCCTCTACACTGTCCCCATCAAACACTCCCAGGACAGGTACAGCACGGGGTTAGATACAGAGTAAAGCTCCCTCTACACTGTCCCCATCAAACACTCCCAGGACAGGTACAGCACGGGGTTAGATACAGAGTAAAGCTCCCTCTACACTGTCCCCATCAAACACTCCCAGGACAGGTACAGCACGGGGTTAGATACAGAGTAAAGCTCCCTCTACACTGTCCCCATCAAACACTCCCAGGACAGGTACAGCACGGGGTTAGATACAGAGTAAAGCTCCCTCTACACTGTCCCCATCAAACACTCCCAGGACAGGTACAGCACGGGGTTAGATACAGAGTAAAGCTCCCTCTACACTGTCCCCATCAAACACTCCCAGGACAGGTACAGCACGGGGTTAGATACAGAGTAAAGCTCCCTCTACACTGTCCCCATCAAACACTCCCAGGACAGGTACAGCACGGGGTTAGATACAGAGTAAAGCTCCCTCTACACTGTCCCCATCAAACACTCCCAGGACAGGTACAGCACGGGGTTAGATACAGAGTAAAG
>NW_027590742.1:117500-162500 GCF_964213995.1 Mustelus asterias
GAGTAAAGCTCCCTCTACACTGTCCCCATCCAACACACCCAGGACAGATACAGCACGGGGTTAGATACAGAGTAAAGCTCTCTCTACACTGTCCCCATCAAACACACCCAGGACAGATACAGCACGGGGTTAGATACAGAGTAAAGCTCTCTCTACACTGTCCCCATCAAACACACCCAGGACAGATACAGCACGGGGTTAGATACAGAGTAAACCTCCCTCTACACTGTTCCCATCGAACATCCCCAGGACAGGTACAGCACGGGGTTAGATACAGATAAAGCTCCCTCTACACTGTCACTATCAAATAACTATCAAATCTCCACATCATGACGATCAAATATTCCAATGACAGATACAGCATGGGGATAGATACAGGGAAAAGCTGCCACACATCAAACACACCCAGGACAGGTACAGCATCGGGTGAGATACAGCGTAAATCTCCCTCCACATTGTGTGTGTGAGAGAGAATGTGTGTGTGAGAGAGGGAATATGAGTTTGTGTGTGTGTGTGAGAGGGAGAGTGTGAGAAAGAGAGACAATGTGTGATGGAGACAGCGTGCGTCTGAGAGAAAGTGTGTGTGTGTGTGAGAGAGAGTGTGTGTGTGAGAGAGGGTGTGTGTGTGAGAGAGAGAGAGTGTGTGTGTGTGAGAGAGTGTGTGTGTGAGAGAGAGAGTATGTGTGTGTCTGAGAGTGTGAGAGAGGGTATGTGTGAGAGAGAGAGAACGTGTGTGTGTGTGAGAGAGAGAGAGTGTGTGTGTCTGAAAGTGTGAGAGAGTGTGTGTGTGAGATAGTATGTGTGTGCCTGAGAGTGTGAGAGTGTGTGTGTGTGAGAGAGAGTGCGTGTGTGTGAGAGTGTGTGTGTGTGTGAGATAGTATGTGTGTCTGAGTGTGTGAGAGAGTGTGTGTGTGTGAGAGAGAGAGCGTGTGTGTGTGTGTGAGATTATGTGTGTGTCTAAGAGTGTGTAAGAGAGAGTGTGTGTGTGAGCTGATCTTTTTCTACAGTCTATCGGTAACTGCAACACGATATTCTGCACCCTTTCCTCTCCTTCTCCCTGTGTACTCTATGTACGGAATGTTTTGTCTGTATAGCGCACAAGAAACAATACTTTTCACTGCATCCCAACACAAATCAATCAAATCAAATCAAATTAACACGGTGAAGTTTGGACCCTGTGGGGTGACAATTGTCTGAATATAGATTCTATCTTATTGTAACATTCAGCTACCACGTGTACTGAGCTCACCAGCGTTCTGTCTGTATTGTGTGAATCCAGTCTTGAAATCTCCACTCATGTTGCTAATTCTGCCAAGACAGAAACAGAAAGAGTGTTTGAATTCTCCGTGATTCGACCCCTTAACGATAAACAACATGGTGGATGAGAGGGATAGAGAGGGAGAGGGAGAGAGAGAGAGGAAGAGAGAGAGATGGAGCGATGCAGAGTAACAGAGAGATAGGGAGAGGGAGCAATGCAGAGAGTAACAGTTAGACAGTGAGGAATAGAGATTAATTCAGATGGATAGTGAGTGACAGGGGAGTCCGAGACGCGACATAAGCAAGGTAAAGATTTGAAAATGGAGGAGTGTTTCTTACCCACTTTTAAAAGACAATCCACACTCACACCAGTCACATTTCACACTCTCTGCTCAGTCCTGTGTTTTGGGGGTGTTGAGTGTGGGATCAGTGTTTGCTTTTCTCAAACCGCACTGATATTCCCAACAAGGGCAAGAGGTTTCAGTGTTTAAAAATGTAAACATTTAAAAACAAAAGCAGACAGGATTTGGTTAAATCTCACGGGATCCAGGGTGAGTTTGCCAAATGGATACAAATTAGGCTTGATGACAGAAGACAGAGGGTGGTTGTAGAGGGTTGTTTTTTGTCAAACTGGAGGCCTGTGACCAGCGGGGTGCCTCAGGGATCGGTGCTGGGTCCACTGTTATTTGTCATTTATATTAATGATTTGGATGAGAATTCAGGAGGCATGGTTCGTAAGTTTGCAGTTGACACCAAGATTTGTGGCACAGTGGACAGTGAAGAAGGTTATCTAGGGTTGCAACGGGATCTTGATCAATTGGGCCAGTGGGCTGATGGATGGCAGATGGAGTTTAATTTAGATAAATGCGAGGTGATGCATTTTTGTGGATCGAACCAGCGCAGGACTTACTCACTTAATGGTCGGGTGTTGGTGAGAGTTACAGAACAAAGGGATCTCGAGGTACAGATTGATAGCTCCTTGAAAGTGGAGTCACAGGTGGATAGAGTGGTGAAGCGTGCAGGTAAGCAAGCAGTTAGGAAGACCAATGGTATGTTGTTGTTTGCAAGAGGATGTGAGTCCAGGAGCAAGGATGTCTTACTGCAGCTGTACAGGGCCTCAGTGAGACCACACCTGCAGTATTGTGTACAGTTTTGCTCTCCTTATCTGAGAAAGCATTGAAGAAAATTGCTCACTGTGAACAAACCTAAAAAAGCTGACTGATGTTTCATTCCAGATTCTCAGAGGGAGAGAGAGAGAGATTCAGAGAAAACACAGACTGAGTGAGTGAGAAAAAGGGAGTGACAGAGATCAAGAGGGGGACCGAGAGATAGTGAGTGAAAAAAATATATTAGTCAGAGCGCATCGGAAAAGGAGGATTGGAATTTGTCAGCCTTGCTTTATGGAAAGCTTTAGTGTTTGGTCAGAATGTTAACACGGTGAAGTTTGGAGCCTCTGGGGTGACAGTTGTCTGAATACAGATTCTATCTCATTGTAACATTAATGTACCACGTGTACTGAGCTCACCAACATAGAACATAGAACAGTACAGCACAGAACAGGCCCTTCGGCCCACGATGTTGTGCCGACCTTCATCTGATACCAAGATCAAGCTATCCCACTCCCTACCATCCTGGTGTGCTCCATGTGCCTATCCAATAACCGCTTAAATGTTCCTAAAGTGTCTGACTCCACTATCACTGCAGGCAGTCCATTCCACACCCCAACCACTCTCTGCGTGAAGAACCTACCTCTGATATCCTTCCTATATCTCCCACCATGAACCCTATAGTTATGCCCCCTTGTAATAGCTCCATCCACCCGAGGAAATAGTCTTTGAACGTTCACTCGATCTATCCCCTTCATCATTTTATAAACCTCTATTAAGTCTCCCCTCAATCTCCTCCGCTCCAGAGAGAACAGCCCCAGCTCCCTCAACCTTTCCTCATAAGACCGACACTCCAAACCAGGCAGCATCCTGGTAAATCTCCTCTGCACTCTTTCCAGCGCTTCCACATCCTTCTTATAGTGAGGTGACCAGAACTGCACGCAATATTCCAAATGCGGTCTCACCAAGGTCCTGTACAGTTGCAGCATAACCCCACGGCTCTTAAACTCCAACCCCCTGTTAATAAAAGCTAACACACTATATGCCTTTTTCACAGCTCTATCCACTTGAGTGGCAACCTTTAGAGATCTGTGGATATGGACCCCAAGATCTCTCTGTTCCTCCACAGTCTTCAGAACCCTACCTTTGACCCTGTAATCCACATTTAAATTTGTCCTACCAAAATGAATCACCTCACATTTATCAGGGTTAAACTCCATTTGCCATTTTTCAGCCCAGCTTTGCATCCTATCTATGTCTCTTTGCAGCCTACAACAGCCCTCCACCTCATCCACTACTCCACCAATCTTGGTGTCATCAGCAAATTTACTGATCCACCCTTCAGCCCCCTCCTCTAAGTCATTAATAAAAATCACAAAGAGCAGAGGACCAAGCACCGATCCCTGCGGCACTCCGCTAGCAACCTGCCTCCAGTCCGAAAATTTTCCATCCACCACCACCCTCTGTCTTCGATCAGACAGCCAGTTACCTATCCAATCGGCCAACTTTCCCTCTATCCCACACCTCCTTACTTTCATCATAAGCCGACCATGGGGGACCTTATCAAACGCCTTACTAAAATCCATGTATATGACATCAACCGCCCTACCTTCATCAACACACCTAGTTACCTCCTCAAAAAATTCTATCAAATTTGTGAGGCACGATTTGCCCTTCACAAATCCGTGCTGACTATCCCGGATTAATCCGCATCTTTCTAAATGGTCGTAAATCCCATCCCGAAGGACCTTTTCCATCAATTTACCAACCACCAAAGTCAGACTAACCGGTCTATAATTACCAGGGTCATTTCTATTCCCTTTCTTAAACAGAGGAACAACATTTGCCACTCTCCAGTCCTCTGGCACCATCCCCGTGGACAGCGAGGACCCAAAGATCAAAGCCAAAGGCTCTGCAATCTCATCCCTCGCCTCCCAAAGAATCCTAGGATACATTTCATCAGGCCCAGGGGACTTATCGACCTTCAGTTTATTCAAAACTGCCAATACATCCTCCCTCCGAACATCTATTTCCTCCAGCCTATTAGCCTGTAACACCTTCTCTTCCTCAAAAACATGGCCCCTCTCCTTGGTGAACATTGAAGAAAAGTATTCATTCATCACCTCGCCTATCTCTACTGATTCCATACACAAGTTTCCACCACTGTCCTTGACCGGCCCTAACCTCACCCTGGTCATTCTTTTATTCCTCACATAAGAGTAAAAAGCCTTGGGGTTTTCCTTGATCCGACCCGCCAAGGACTTCTCATGTCCCCTCCTAGCTCTCCTCAGCCCCTTTTTCAGCTCGTTCCTTGCTAACTTGTAACCCTCAATCGAGCCATCTGAACCTTGTTTCCTCATCCCTACATAAGCTTCCCTCTTCCTTTTCACAAGACATTCCACCTCTTTTGTGAACCACGGTTCCCTCACTCGGCCATTTCCTCCCTGCCTGACAGGGACATACCTATCAAGGACACCCAGTATTTGTTCCTTGAAAAAGTTCCACTTTTCATCAGTGCCTTTCCCTGACAGTTTCTGTTCCCATCTTATGCCCCCTAATTCTTGCCTAATCGCATCATAATTACCTCTCCCCCAATTGTAAGCCTTGCCCTGCCGTCCGGCCCTATCCCTCTCCATTGCAATAACAAAAGACACCGAATTGTGGTCACTATCTCCAAAGTTCTCTCCCACAACCAAATCTAACACTTGGCCCGGTTCATTTCCCAGTACCAAATCCAATGTGGCCTCACCCCTTGTCGGCCTATCCACATATTGTGTCAGGAAACCCTCCTGCACACACTGCACAAAAAGTGCCCCATCCAAACTATTTGACCTACAAAGGTTCCAATCAATATTTGGAAAGTTAAAGTCCCCCATGACAACTACCCTGTGACCCCCACACGTATCCATAATCTGCTTAGCAATTTCTTCCTCCACATCTCTATTACTATTTGGGGGCCTATAGTAAACTCCTAGCAACGTGACCGCTCCTTTCCTGTTTCTAACTGCAGGCCATATTACCTCAGTGTGCATATCCCCCTCAAAGTGCTTTTCCGCAGCCGTTAAACTATCCTTGATTAACAATGCTACTCCTCCACCTCTTTTACCAGCTTCCCTACACTTACTGAAACATCTATACCCCGGAACGTCCAACAACCATTCCTGTCTTTGTTCTACCCACGTCTCCGTAATGGCCACAACATCGTAGTCCCAAGTAGCAATCCACGCCCCAAGTTCATCCACCTTGTTCCGGATGCTCCTTGCATTGAAGTAGACACACTTCAACCCATCTTCCTGTCTACCGGTACCCACCCTTGACCTTGATACCTTCCCCAATATCTCACCACCCTCAACACTGACTTCCGGACTACAACTCCTTTTCCCACTCCCCTGACAAATTAGTTTAAATCCCCCTGAAGAGCCGTAGCAAATTTCCCTCCCAGGATATTGGTGCCCCTCTGGTTCATGTGCACCCGTCCTGTTTGTACAGGTCCCACCTTCCCCAGAATGTGTTCCAATTATCCACGTATCTGAAACCCTCCCTCCTGCACCATCCCTGCAACCACATGTTTAAGTGCACTCTCTCCCTGTTCCTCAATTCGCTATCACGTGGCACCGGCAACGTACCAGAGATGACCACATGTTTCGTCTTGGCTCTCAGCTTCCAGCCCAGCTCCCGAAATTCCTGTTTTAAATCCCCGTCCCTTCTCTTACCTATGTCGTTGGTACCAATGTGTACCACGACTTGTGACTGTTTCCCCTCCCCCTTAAGAATCCGGAAAACACGGTCCGAGACGTCACGGACCCTGGCATCCGGTAGGCAACAAACCATCCTCGAGTCTCTTTTGCTGCCACAGAACCTCCTATCTATCCCTCTAACTAACGAGTCCCCAATAACTATTGCCCTCCCGCTCTCCTCCTTACCCTCCTGAGCCACAGGGACGGACTCAGTGCCGGAGATCCTCTCACTGCGGCTCACCACTGGTATGTCGTCCCCGTCAACCGTATCCAAAGCGGAATACTTATTGCTAAGGGGAACGACCGCAGGGGATCCCTGCACCGACTGCTTCCTCCCAGCCCCTCTCACCGTCACCCATCTATTTTCATTCCGCGGAGTAACTGTATCCCTGAAACTTCTGTCTATGGCCATCTCTGCATCCCTAATGATCCTAAGTTCCTCCAACTCCAGCTCCAGTTCCCTTACACGGTTTTGGAGGAGCTGCAGATGGATGCACTTCTCACAGGTGTAATCAGCAGGGACACTGACGTCGTCCCTCACCTCGAACATAGTGCAAGAGGAACATTGCACTGCCTTCACACCCATCCCCTCTAGATACCTTGCCAGTACCAGGTAGATACAGCAAAAAATGAATTAACTCACCCCTGCTCGCCCTGCCCAAGCCCTGTGAGCCAAAGCCCTACAGCTTTCACTCTGCCTCCTGCTCACTCTGCTGCCCACTAACGACGCGGCCCGCTCAAAAGTGCGGCCTACTTTTAAACCCTCCAAAAACCTTCCCAGACTCCTGCTGGGCCCACTTCCTGTTTTAAAAAAAAACCTCCGATTTTTTACACAAATTTAACTTAAAATAAATAAATAAATGTAGTGAACAAACCAACAGCCTTCTCCTCAGCCTGGTCCTGTGGAACATTTGCAAACCATCGTTTGAAGAAAGCTTGTTGTTTATATTGTATGAATCCATCCCTTTGGAAATGTAGTCAGTCTTATTCAGGAAAAGGGCAAGCTAATTTCAGAGGGAGAGATACAGATACACAGGCAGGCTGAGACTGAAACAGGATGGGATTGTGCTGTACAGGTTTCAGAGCTGACACTGAGACACACACAAGATGTACAATCGCAGATTGTACCTGACACTTACAAAAAAACGTAGCAAATAGGAACAGGAGGAGACCATTCGGCCCATCGAGCCTGCACCGACAACAATCCCACCCTATCCCCGTAACAACACACATTTACCCTGCTGATCCCCCCCGAAACTAGGGTCAATTTGTCACGGCCAATCAACCAACCCGGGCATCTTTTGACTGTGGGAGGAAACCGGAGCACCCGGAGGAAACCATGATCAGCCATGGTCACAATGGATGGCGGAGCAGGATGGAAGGGCTGAATGGCCTCCACCTGTTCCTATTTTCTATGTTTCTTTGTAAGTTCCACGTGGCAAAGTGTTTCTTCATTTCACTCCTAAAAGTCTAAAATACTAAACATTGTCTAAAATCCAATGTCCCCCAAGTCCTGGACTCCCCAACCAGCAGAAAATGTTCCTCTTTATCAGCATCTGTGGGTCATCCTGACTCGAAACATTGGCTCTATTCTCTCTCCACAGATGCTGTTTAATGCGTTTCACTGCATTAAAACCTGCTGAGATTTTCTGTTTTTGTTTCAGCGCCTGTTCGGCGACACAGTCAGTAACACAGGGTGCTGGGGGAGAGGGGTTACTGAGTGACAGTGTGAGGGAGCTGGATTAACATCAGTACAGATACAGTCAGTAACACAGGGTGCTGGGGGAGAGGGGTTACTGAGTGACAGTGTGAGGGAGCTGGATTAACATCAGTACAGATACAGTCAGGAACACAGGGTGCTGGGGGGAGAGAGGTTACTGAGTGACAGTGTGAGGGAGCTGGATTAACATCAGTACAGGTACAGTCAGTAACACAGGGTGCTGGGGGAGAGGGGTTACTCAGTGACAGTGTGAGGGAGCTGGATTAACATCAGTACAGGTACAGTCAGTAACACAGGGTGCTGGGGGAGAGGGGTTACTCAGTGACAGTGTGAGGGAGCTGGATTAACATCAGTACAGACACAGTCAGTAACACAGGGTGCTGGGGGAGAGGGGTTACTGAGTGACAGTGTGAGGGAGCTGGATTAGCATCAGTAGAGATACAGTCAGTAACACAGGGCGCTGGGGGAGAGGGGTTACTGAGTGACAGTGTGAGGGAGCTGGATTAGCATCAGTACAGATACAGTCAGTAACACAGGGCGCTGGGGGAGAGGGGTTACAGAGTGACAGTGTGAGGGAGCTGGATTAACATCAGTAGAGATACAGTCAGTAACACAGGGTGCTGGGGGAGAGGGGTTACAGAGTGACAGTGTGAGGGAGCTGGATTAGCATCAGTAGAGATACAGTCAGTAACACAGGGCGCTGGGGGAGAGGGGTTACTGAGTGACAGTGTGAGGGAGCTGGATTAACATCAGTACAGATACAGTCAGTAACACAGGGTGCTGGGGGGAGAGGGGTTACTGAGTGGCAGTGTGAGGGAGCTGGATTAACATCAGTACAGATACAGTCAGTAACACAGGGTGCTGGGGGAGAGGGGTTACAGAGTGACAGTGTGAGGGAGCTGGATTAACATCAGTACAGGTACAGTCAGTAACACAGGGTGCTGGGGGAGAGGGGTTACTCAGTGACAGTGTGAGGGAGCTGGATTAACATCAGTACAGACACAGTCAGTAACACAGGGTGCTGGGGGAGAGGGGTTACTGAGTGACAGTGTGAGGGAGCTGGATTAGCATCAGTAGAGATACAGTCAGTAACACAGGGCGCTGGGGGAGAGGGGTTACTGAGTGACAGTGTGAGGGAGCTGGATTAGCATCAGTACAGATACAGTCAGTAACACAGGGCGCTGGGGGAGAGGGGTTACAGAGTGACAGTGTGAGGGAGCTGGATTAACATCAGTAGAGATACAGTCAGTAACACAGGGTGCTGGGGGAGAGGGGTTACAGAGTGACAGTGTGAGGGAGCTGGATTAGCATCAGTAGAGATACAGTCAGTAACACAGGGCGCTGGGGGAGAGGGGTTACTGAGTGACAGTGTGAGGGAGCTGGATTAACATCAGTACAGATACAGTCAGTAACACAGGGTGCTGGGGGGAGAGGGGTTACTGAGTGGCAGTGTGAGGGAGCTGGATTAACATCAGTACAGATACAGTCAGTAACACAGGGTGCTGGGGGAGAGGGGTTACAGAGTGACAGTGTGAGGGAGCTGGATTAGCATCAGTAGAGATACAGTCAGTAACACAGGGTGCTGGGGGAGAGGGGTTACTGAGTGGCAGTGTGAGGGAGCTGGTTTAGCATCAGTAGAGATACAGTCAGTAACACAGGGTGCTGGGGGAGAGGGGTTACTCAGTGACAGTGTGAGGGAGCTGGATTAACATCAGTACAGATACAGTCAGTAACACAGGGTGCTGGGGGAGAGGGGTTACTCAGTGACAGTGTGAGGCAGCTGGATTTACATCAGTAGAGATACAGTCAGTAACACAGGGTGCTGGGGGAGAGGGGTTACTGAGTGACAGTGTGAGGGAGCTGGATTAACATCAGTACAGATACAGTCAGTAACACAGGGTGCTGGGGGGAGAGGGGTTACTGAGTGGCAGTGTGAGGGAGCTGGTTTAGCATCAGTAGAGATACAGTCAGTAACACAGGGTGCTGGGGGGAGAGGGGTTACTGAGTGACAGTGTGAGGGAGCTGGATTAACATCAGTACAGATACAGTCAGTAACACAGGGTGCTGGGGGGAGAGGGGTTACTGAGTGACAGTGTGAGGGAGCTGGATTAACATCAGTACAGATACAGTCAGTAACACAGGGTGCTGGGGGAGAGGGGTTACTGAGTGACAGTGTGAGGGAGCTGGATTAACATCAGTACAGATACAGTCAGTAACACAGGGTGCTGGGGGAGAGGGGTTACTGAGTGACAGTGTGAGGGAGCTGGATTAACATCAGTACAGATACAGTCAGTAACACAGGGTGCTGGGGGAGAGGGGTTACTGAGTGACAGTGTGAGGGAGCTGGATTAACATCAGTACAGATACAGTCAGTAACACAGGGTGCTGGGGGGAGAGGGGTTACTGAGTGACAGTGTGAGGGAGCTGGATTAACATCAGTACAGATACAGTCAGTAACACAGGGTGCTGGGGGAGAGGGGTTACTGAGTGACAGTGTGAGGGAGCTGGATTAACATCAGTACAGATACAGTCAGTAACACAGGGTGCTGGGGGAGAGGGGTTACTGAGTGACAGTGTGAGGGAGCTGGATTAACATCAGTACAGATACAGTCAGTAACACAGGGTGCTGGGGGGAGAGGGGTTACTGAGTGACAGTGTGAGGGAGCTGGATTAACATCAGTACAGATACAGTCAGGAACACAGGGTGCTGGGGGAGAGGGGTTACTGAGTGACAGTGTGAGGGAGCTGGATTAACATCAGTACAGATACAGTCAGTAACACAGGGTGCTGGGGGAGAGGGGTTACTGAGTGACAGTGTGAGGGAGCTGGATTAACATCAGTACAGATACAGTCAGTAACACAGGGTGCTGGGGGAGAGGGGTTACTGAGTGACAGTGTGAGGGAGCTGGATTATCATCAGTACAGACACAGTCAGTAACACAGGGTGCTGGGGGAGAGGGGTTACTGAGTGACAGTGTGAGGGAGCTGGATTAACATCAGTACAGATACAGTCAGTAACACAGGGTGCTGGGGGAGAGGGGTTACTGAGTGACAGTGTGAGGGAGCTGGATTAACATCAGTACAGATACAGTCAGTAACACAGGGTGCTGGGGGAGAGGGGTTACTGAGTGACAGTGTGAGGGAGCTGGATTATCATCAGTACAGACACAGTCAGTAACACAGGGTGCTGGGGGAGAGGGGTTACTGAGTGACAGTGTGAGGGAGCTGGATTAACATCAGTACAGATACAGTCAGTAACACAGGGTGCTGGGGGAGAGGGGTTACTGAGTGACAGTGTGAGGGAGCTGGATTAACATCAGTACAGACACAGTCAGTAACACAGTGTGCTGGGGGAGAGGGGTTACTGAGTGACAGTGTGAGGGAGCTGGATTAACATCAGTACAGATACAGTCAGTAACACAGGGTGCTGGGGGAGAGGGGTTACAGAGTGACAGTGTGAGGGAGCTGGATTAACATCAGTACAGACACAGCCAGTAACACAGGGTACTGGGGGAGAGGGGTTACTGAGTGACAGTGTGAGGGAGCTGGATTAACATCAGCAGAGATAGATTCAGTAACACAGGGCGCTGGGGGAGAGAGGTGTTACTGAGTGACAGTATGAGGGAGCTCATTGTTCCACAGGAGCAGGCTGAGGGTGAGGAGCTTGTTTGTGCATTATATTTATTTATTTATTTTGCAGTTAAACTTGTGAAAAAATTCAGCGTGTTTTTTCAAAACAGGAAGTAGGCCCAGCAGCATCCTGGGAAGGTTTTGGAGGGTTTAAAAGTAGGGCGCACTTTTGAGCGGGCAGCGTTGTTAGCGGGCAGCGGACTGAGCAGGGGGCAGAGTGAGAGCTGAAGGGCTTTGGCTCAAAACGGGCTTCCACCAGAACAGGCAGAGGCGAGAGGCGTTTTTTTCTTTTTTAGAAAGTTTATTCCTGTTTTTCCGCAGAGTTAAAAAAAATGCCAGGCAAGATGTTGGAATGCTCCTCCTGCAGGATGTGGGAGATCAGGGAGACCTCCGGTGTCCCTGACGACAGCACCTGCAAAAGATGGATACAGCTGCAGCTGCTAGCAAAGCGTGTTAGGGAACTGGAGCAGGAGCTTGATGACCTCCATCTAATTCGGGAGAATGAGGAGTTTATAGACAGTAGCTTTAGGGAGATAGTTACACCTAAGCAGCAGCGCACAGGAAATTGGGTTACTGTAAGGAGAGGAAATGGAAATGTGAAAGGACAGACAGAGCAGGGTTCCCCTGTGGCCAGACCCCTCCACAACAGGTATACTGAATTGGATACTGTTGTGGGAGATGCTTTACCTGGGACAAGCTGCGACAGCCGGAACTCTGATACTGAGTCTGGTTCTACAGCGCAAAAGGGTGGGAGGAAGAAGAGGAGAGCAGTTGTGATAGGGGACTCGATGGTCAGAGGTACGGACAGGAGGTTCTGTGGTCGGGACAGAGACTCCCGCATGGTTTGTTACCTCCCAGGTGCAAAGGTCAGCGATGTCTCCGATCGCGTGCACAGCGTTCTAAAGTGGGAAGGTGATCAGCCAGATGGCGTGATACACGTCGGTACCAATGACGTGGGAAGGAAGAGTGAGGAGGTCCTAATGAGTGAGTACAAAGACCTTGGAAGGAAGTTAAAAAGCAGGACCCCGAGGGTAGTAATCTCAGGATTGCTACCTGAGCCACATGCCAGTGAGGGCAGGAGTAGGATGCTCGGGCGGATGAACACGTGGCTGAGGAACTGGTGCAAGGGGCAGGGTTTCCAATTCTTGGATCAGTGGGACCTCTTCTGGGGCAGGTGGGACCTGTACAAGAGAGACGGGTTACACCTAAACTACAAGGGGACCAATATACTTGCAGGGAGATTTGCTAGTGTTATTGGGGAGCGTTTAAACTAGATTTGCAGGAGGATGGGTACCAGAGTGCCAGAGCAGATAGTGGAGCAGGGGTCAAAAGACAGGTTAGTTCATGCAAAATCACAAATGGAAGGGTTGAGTGTGGTGGAAATAACCTTTTGAGATGTGTCTATTTCAATGCCAGGAGTATTGTGGGGAAGGCAGATGAGCTGAAGGCGTGGATAGACACGTGGAAATATGACATTATAGCCATTAGTGAAACTTGGCTCCAGGAGGGGCAGGACTGGCAGCTGAATGTTCCAGGGTTCCAATGTTTCAGGCGGGATAGAGGCAGAGGGATAAAAGGTGGGGGGGGGGGGAGGGGGTGGCATTGTTGGTCAGGGAAAATGTTACAGCGGTACTCAGGCAGGATAGATTAGGGAGCTTGTCTACAGAGGCCCTCTGGGTGGAGCTGAGAAACAGGAAAGGTATAACCACATTAATGAGGTTGTATTATAGACCACCCAATAGTCAACGAGAATTGGAGGAGCAAATTAGCAGAGAGATAGCTGACAACTGCAAGAAACACAAAGTAGTGATAGTAGGGGATTTTAATTTTCCACATATAGATTGGGACTCACATACTGTTAAAGGTTTAGACGGGGAAGAGTTTGTCAAATGTGTTCAGGAGAATTTTGGTAACTAGAGAGGATGCGATATTGGATCTCCTATTGGGAAATGAGTGAGGCCAGGTGATGGATGTGAGTGTGAGGGAACACTCTGGATCCAGTGATCATAATGCCATTAGTTTCAACCTGATCGTGGATAAGGATAGATCTGGTGCTCGGGTTGAAGTTCTGAACTGGAGAAAGGCCAAATTTGATGACATGAGAAGGGATCTGGGAAGTGTGAATTGGCACAGGCTGTTCTCTGGTAAGGATGTAAATGGAAAGTGGGAGGCCTTCAAAGGAGAAATTTTGAGAGTGCAGAGTTTGTATGTTCCTGTCAGGATTAAAGGCAAAGTAAATAGGAATAAGGAACCTTGGTTCTCGAGGGAGATTGTAACACTGATTAAGAGGAAGAGAGAGTTGTATGAAATGTACAGGCAGCAAGGAACAGATCAGATGCTCGAGGAGTATAAAAAGGGCAAGAAGCTACTTAAGAGGGAAATCAGGAGGGCTAAAAGAAGACATGACGTTGCTTTGGCAGACAGAGTGAAGGAAAATCCAAAGAGCTTCTATATGTTAGGAGCAAAAGGATAGTGAGGGACAAAATTGGTCCTCTTGAAGACCAGAGTGGTAGACTGTGTATGGAACCAAAAGAGATGGGGTAGATACTAAATGTTTTTTTGGCATCCGTATTTACTGAGGAAACGGGCATGGAGTCTACGGAAATAGGGAAAACAGGTAGGGAGGTCATGGAACCTTTACAGATTAAAGGGGAGGAGGTGCTCGCTGTCTTGAGGCAAATCAGAGTGGATAAATCCCCAGGACCGGACAGGGTATTCCCACTGACCTTGAGGGAAGCTCGTGTTGAACATGTAGGGGCTCTGACAGACATATTTAAAATGTCAGTATTCACGGGGGAGGTGCCGGATTATTGGAGGGTGGCTCATGTTGTTCCGTTGTTTAAAAAAGGTTCCAAAAGAAATCCGGGAAATTATAGGCCAGTAAGTTTGACGTCGGTGGTGGGCAAGTTATTGGAAGGTGTGATAAGGGATAGGATCTACAAATAATTTGCATAGACAGGGACATATTAGGGAGAGTCAACATGGCTTTGTGCATGGTAGGTCATGTTTGACCAATCTATTAGAGTTTTTCGAGGACGTTACCAGGAAAATGGATGAAGGGAAGGCGGTAGATGTTGTCTACCTGGATTTCAGCAATGCCTTTGACTAGGTCCCTCATGGGAGGTTAGTTAGGAAGGTTCAGTCGCTGGGTATACATGGGGAGGTAGTAAATTGGATTAGACACTGGCTCAATGGAAGAAGCCAGAGAGTGGTTGTGGAGGATTGCTTCTCTGAGTGGAGGCCTGTGACTAGTGGTGTGCCGCAGGGATCGGTGTTGGGTCCATTGTTGTTTGTCATCTATATCAATGATCTGGATGATAATGTTGTAAATTGGATCCGCAAATTTGCTGATGATACAAAGATTGGAGGTGTAGTGGACAGTCAGGAAGGTTTTCAAAGCTTGCAGAGGGACCAACTAGAAAAATGGGCTGAAAAATGGCAAATGGAATTTAACGCAGACAAGTGTCAGATATTGCACACTGGAAGGACAAACCAAAGTAGAAAGTACAGGGTAAATGGTCGGACTCTGAAGAGTGCAGTTGAACAGAGGGATCTGGGAATACAGGTCCAGAATTCCCTAAAAGTGACGTCACAGGTGGATAGGGTCGGAAAGAGTGCCTTTGATACATTGGCATTTATAAATCGGAGTATCGAGGATAAAAGTTGGCGTGTTATGGTAAGGTTATATAAGGCATTGGTGAGGCCGAATTTAGAGTATTGTGTACAGTTTTGTTCACCTAGTTACAGGAAGGATGTAAATAAGGTTGAAAAAGTGCAGAGAAGGTTCATAAGGATGTTGCCGGGACATGAGAAGCTGAGATACAGGGAGAGATTGAATAGGTTGAGACTTTATTCATTGGAGCGTAGAAGAATGAGGGGAGATTTGATAGAGGTGTATAAGATTTTGATGGGTATAGATAGAGTGAATGCAAGCAGGCTTTTTCCACTGAGGCGAGGGGAGAAAAAAACCAGAGGGCATGGGTTAAGGGTGAAAGGAGAAAAGATTAAAGGGAATATTAGGGGGGGGCTTCTTCACGCAGAGAGTGGTGGGAGTGTGGAATGAGCTGCCGGATAAAGTGGTAAATGCTTTTAACATTTAAGAAAAACTTGGACTTGTTGATGGATGAGAGGGGTGTGGAGGGATATGGTCCAAGTGCAGGTCAGTGGGACGAGGCAAAAAATGGTTCGGCACAGAAGGGCCAAAAGGCCTGTTTCTGAGCTGTAATTTTCTATGGTTTTCTATGCCAAATTTCCTTAGTCTTCTGAGAAAGTAGAGGCATCTTAACCATCGCATCGGCATGGAAGGACCAGGACAGGTTGTTGGTGATCTGGACACCTGGAAACTTGAAGCTCTCGACCATCTTCACTTCATCCCCATTGATGTAGACAGTGGCATGTCCTCCACGACGTTCCCTGAAGTCGATGACTATCGCCTTCATTTTGTTGACCTTGAAAGAGACATTATTGTCATCGCACCAGTTCACCAGATTCTCTATCTCTGGACCAGAGAGAGGAGGGGACAAGAGGGATGGGGATTTGGGGAATGAGGGGAATGGGGGATGTAGGGAATGAGGGGGTTCTGGGGGTGAGGGTGATATGGAAGTCAGGGGATCAAGGGGTCGGGGTGATATGGGATGGGGGATATGGGGAATGAAGGAAATGGGGATTTGGGGAATGAGGAGGTGGGGATATGGGGAATAAGGGAAATGGGGGTGAGGGTGATCTGGAGGTCGGGAGAAGGGGGTGAGGGTGATGTGGGGGTGAGTGGGACATGGGAAATGAGGGGGATGTGGGAATCAGGGATATGCGAATGAAGGAGGTATGGGTATGAGAGGATTGGGGTTTTGGGGAATGGGGGAATTATAGGGATGAGGGCGATGGGAATGTACGGGAGACATGGAGAAATGAGAAGAATGGTTATAGAGGGAGATGGGGATATGAGGGGGTGGGGATATGGGGGTTGAGGGCATGGGAGTTATATGGGCGAGGGGATGGGAGGATGGGTTGGCGATATGGTGGGAATATAGGGTGAGGATATGTGGAATATGTAGTGAGGGTGATATGGGGATGAGGGGAATTGTGGGATATGGAGGCGGGATATGGGGGTGAAGCGCAGAGGGGATATGGGGAATAAAGGAATAGGATGAAATGGGGGTGAGAGTGATTGGGACACGGGGAATGAGAAGGCGGGGAGATATGGGACAGCGGGAATGAGGATGAAGGGGGGATACGGGGTGAGCGGGATGGGGAATTAGATTCGAGGGACAATGTATAGAGATGGGGAAATAGTGGAGATGGGGGTTAATGGAGGGAACAGTGAGGGGGAACAGAGAAGGGAATGGAGGGGTCAGGATAGAATAGAGGGGATAGTTGTGGTGCAGAAGGGGTGAATAATGGTGACAGAGTGCGGAGCAGAGCAGGAGAATAGAGGGGATGGGGAAATAGTGGGGATACTGGGTAGGGGGAGTGGAGGGGACACAGGTCGGTGAAAGGAAGAGAGTGAGATGGAAAAACTAAACTGAGATATGAAAAGAAACAACTTGCTGAGCACAATAATGAGTAATAAATAAAGATGATTATTAGAGTTTAATCCTCATCAATCACAAATTGTTTCTCTCCCACATTTGCTGCAGATTGGCTCAAAAACCTATCAGCAGCAAACGTGGGAAAGAAACGGGATGTGATTGGAGGAGCAGCTCCATGCAGATTCTTCCATTCAAACTGAACTGTGTGACTGAGCTTCTGGAAACTCACTCCGGGGGCCGCATTGAGGGGCTTCGAGGGTCACATTCACCCCTTGGTCCACACGTTGGACAACCCTGGGCTACTGCATGTGTTTGATGAGTGAGTAACAATTTGTGTGTTTGGAAAGAGAGCAAACATCATCAGGGAATGAGTGAAGAAGAGTGGAGACATCCAGGTCTTGCCATCCTTACGCCAATGGAAGATGAAGTGCTGGATCAGGAAGGCCTGGCGGCAGAGTGGGTAATTACTGCTGGTGAGATGGGTTGAGTGGGTGGCCTAATGAATGGGCACAGGAGAGCGTCTGGTGAGGACAAAACATAGAGCTTGTTTATCCATCACTGGTCACAGAGAGCAGTCTGAAGGACGTATTGGGATAAGAACAAAATAACTAGGAGCAGCAGAAGGCCATTCAGCCCCTCGAGCATACTCCATCACGGCTGATCTAATTATAGTCTCAACTCTTTTCCCCGTAACCCTTGATTCGCTTCTCAATCCAAAATCATTCTGAACTCAGCCTTGAATATATTCAATGATTCTGCCGCCACTAGTCTCCAGGGAAGAGAATTCCACTGACCAGCCACCATCTAAAAAATAAATTTCTCCTCATCTCAGTCTTAAGGGACTGACAAATACATTTTAAAATCTGTCCCCTTGTTCTGGTTTCTCTTACACGAAGAAACAGCCTCTCAGCAACCACCCTGTCTCATCCCCTCAACGCGGTAACCTTTTAATCTTCTGAACTTTCATAGATATTGCTCCAATCTGCTCAAATTTTCCTCGTAAAATAAACCTCTCCATCCCAGGAATCAGCTGAGTGAACTTTCGCTGAACTCATTCCAATACAATTCTATCCTTTTTTAAGTAAAGAGCTCAACATTATACACATTACTCCAGTTGTGATCTAATGAAGGTCGTGTAAAGCTGCAGCAAAACCTTCTTACTCTTACCTTCCATTCCTATTGCAGTAAGAATGTTAAGAAACAGGAGCAGGAGTCATCCATTCTGTCCTTCAAATCCACTCCATCATTCAATGTGACCATGGCTGATCCTCGGCTTCAACACCATTTCCAGCATTATCCCTGCATTCCTTGATTCACCAGCATTCTAATGGGAAATAAATACCCCTCATCTCAGCCTAAATAACTGCCCCTTATTCTCAGACTGTGTCCCAGGTTTCAGACCCTCCAGCAAGGGGAAACATCCTTTCTACATCTGGCCTATTGAACCCCATAAATTAGTGTAGGTTTGAATAAGTTCAGCGATCATTCTTCTAAAGGCCTGAGAATAAAGTGTTTTTGTTCCTCATAGACAACCCATCTGTCCCTGGACCTATTTTAGTGAACCTTCTTTACATGCCAAGTACATCTTTGCTTCAGCCAGGAGACCAAACCTGTACACAATCCTCCAGGTTGGTCTCAGCAAGGCTGCATTTAATTGCAGGAAGACATCTTTTTCCTCCACTCAAATCCTCTTAGAATAATGGCTAACATACCATGTGTTATCTTAACTGCTCTCATCTTCGCTTTCAGTGCCTCATGAACAAGGACATCAAAATATCTTGAAGTTGTCTTAATGTCTGTTTTTCCTACAAAATTAGATAACCTCACATTTTTCCACCTTGGCGTCCAGCTGGCAATCCTTTGGCCGCTCCCTGAGCCTCTCCACATCCCCTTGAAACATCTTTGCATCCTCCTCACAATTCAGATTTTCACCTAGCTTTCCAGTTATTGCAAATTTGGAAATATTATATTTGATCCCCACATCCATATCATTGATATAGATTCTGAATAGCTGAGACCCAAACACTGATCCCTGCCGTACTCCACTAGTTAGAAGCTGTCAACCCAAAAGTAACCCATTCATTCCAACTCCTTGTTTCTGTCCACTCAATCCACATTGGAGAGCTGGTGCAGACACGATGGGCCAAATGGCCTCCTCCTGCACCAACACTATTCTGTGAAATCTTAGAAAACAGGGAAATGCTGGAATTAAACTCAGCAGGTTCGGCAGCATCTGTGCAGAGAGAGAGAGAAACAGAGTTAACATTTCAGCTCTGTGACCTTTCCTGTGAACTGGGGAAAGTTAGAAATGTAACAGGTTTGGAGAAAGGGGCGGGTGGGACAGGGACGAAAGGAAGGTCTGTGAGAGGGTGGAAGACAGGAGAGATTGAATGAGAGAAAAGTGAACCCCCCCTCCAGAGCCAAACTCCCTCAGAGGCTCCCACACTGCATTCCAACAAACTGAACTGGATTGGACTGAATGGGAAGTCATGGGAATGTAACCCTCACTGACTTCATGGATCAAGTACATTTCTGGATGGAAATTAGCTGCATAGACTCCAGCCTGGTTGTTGGTGTGAAACAGGAGCTGATGTCTATCTGTGTGTGTGTGTGTGTGTGTGTGAGTTCCTGCCTGCAGCTCCCAGAGAGTTTAAAATCCTGCATCTGTCTCTCTGCAGAGCTGCTGGTTAAAGACACATTTCCAGCATTTATCAGACAGAAACTTCACTCTCATTCTCTCCCTCCCCCCCGCCCCCCAGCCAGTGCTTCTGTTAAAAAAAGGCTAAACGCTTTATTTTGCAGCTCTGATCAGTGGTGAGTGATTAACCATGAAGCACAGGGCACACACACACACTCACACACCCGGACACACAGCATTGTAAATCAGAAGTGGGATTTGTAAACGCAGCAACAAAGAACTTTGCAAGATATTGTTTCAGTTCAGGCAACTTAAGGAAAAGTGAACTTTGCAAGAATCAGCAAAGGGTGCAAACCTGTAGCGGATGGAGTCCTGGATGAACAAGTTGTACAATCCACATTCAGACCTGGCCTCTCTCTCTCTCTCTCTGGCAGTGCAGGGCTGCTGGTTCATTTAAATCCATCTTCTCTCAGCTCCCAGTGCTGGTGATGTGAAGCTGGGAGTGGGGGGGGAGGGAGAGCCTTGGGATGAACCATTTGCCTGGTGCTCACTAACCCACACACACCCACACACCCCCCACACACTCAGAGACAGGTTGGTGTTGGACTGGGCCAGGTAGGAGGAGGTGTGTTCAGGTGAGGTGTAGGAGCTGTGGTTGGATGAGGATTGATTGGGGAGGTGTGGGACTCAGTGAGGTTATAAAAAGGCTGGCGATGCATTGTTCTGTCTCTCCACGTGGGTTGGTAAGTATCAGGTAAGCTGTGTCTTTGTGAGTGAGTGAGTCAGTGTGTGCTTGCATGGAGTTCCAGCTCTGATATTGTAACCCCCCCTTTCCCAGCACAAAGCCCCTGTTCCTGGATCTCTCTCCCCACCATGGGAGAGGGGATGGAAGGAGTTGGAGAGATCACCGAGGGAAAACATGTGCGATGGTGAGTATGAACCTCTTCACTTTCTGTCTGCACCTTTCCCGCCTCAGCCCTGCTTTTCTCTCTGTTTGCAGCCTCCTCTCAATCTCCCTCTCCATCTTTCTCTCTCTCAACCTTTCTCTCTCTCAATCTCTCTCGCTCTCAATCTCTCTCCCTCTCAATCTCTCTCCCTCTCAATCTCTCTCCCTCTCAATCTCTCTCCCTCTCAATCTCTCTCCGTCTCAATCTCTCTCCCTCTCAATCTCTCTCCCTCTCAATCTCTCTCCCTCTCAATCTCTCTCCCTCTCAATCTCTCTCTCTCTCAATCTCTCTCTCTCTCAATCTCTCAATCTCTCTCGCTCTCAATCTCTCCCTCTCAATCTCTCTCCCTCTCAATCTCTCGCCCTCTCAATCTCTCTCCCTCTCAATCTCTCTCCCTCTCAATCTCTCTCAATCTCTCTCCCTCTCAATCTCTCTCCCTCTCAATCTCTCTCCCTCTCAATCTCTCTCCCTCTCAATCTCTCTCCCTCTCAATCTCTCTCCCTCTCAATCTCTCTCCCTCTCAATCTCTCTCCCTCTCAATGTGTCTCCCTCTCAATCTCTCTCCCTCTCAATCTCTCTCCCTCTCAATCTCTCTCCCTCTCAATCTCTCTCCCTCTCAATGTGTCTCCCTCTCAATCTCTCTCCCTCTCAATCTCTCTCCCTCTCAATCTCTCTCTCTCAATCTCTCCCTCTCAATCTCTCTCCCTCTCAATCTCTCTCCCTCTCAATCTCTCTCCCTCTCAATCTCTCTCCCTCTCAATCTCTCTCCCTCTCAATCTCTCTCCCTCTCAATCTCTCTCTCTCTCAATCTCTCTCTCTCAATCTCTCTCCCTCTCAATCTCTCTCCCTCTCAATCTCTCTCCCTCTCAATCTCTCTCCCTCTCAATCTCTCTCCCTCTCAATCTCTCTCCCTCTCAATCTCTCTCCCTCTCAATCTCTCTCCCTCTCAATCTCTCTCCCTCTCAATCTCTCTCCCTCTCAATCTCTCTCTCTCTCAATCTCTCTTCCTCTCAATCTCTCTCCCTCAATCTCTCTCCCTCTCAATCTCTCTCTCTCTCAATCTCCCCCCCTGACATTTTCCCCCCATTCCCCCCCCCCGACTTTTCCCTAACCCTCCCCGACATTCCCCCCCGACATTGCCCCCCCCGACATTCTTGCCCGTCCCCGACATTGCCCCCCCCCGACATTGCCCCCCCCGACATTGCCCCCCCCGACATTGCCCCCCCCCCGACATTGCCCCCCCCCGACATTGCCCCCCCCGACATTGCCCCCCCCCCGACATTGCCCCCCCCGACATTGCCCCCCCCCGACATTGACCCCCCCCGACATTGACCCCCCCGACATTGACCCCCCCCGACATTGCCCCCCCCCCGACATTGACCCCCCCGACATTGACCCCCCCCGACATTGCCCCCCCCCGACATTGCCCCCCCCGACATTGCCCCCCCCGACATTGCCCCCCCCCCGACATTGCCCCCCCCCCCGACATTGCCCCCCCCCGACATTGCCCCCCCCCTGACATTGCCCCCCCCGACATTGCCCCCCCCCCGACATTGCCCCCCCCCCGACATTGCCCCCCCCGACATTGCCCCCCCCCTGACATTGCCCTCCCCCCGACATGCCCCCCCCCCCGACATGGCCCCCCCCCACCCCTACATGGCCCCCCCCCCGACATGGCCCCCCCCCACCCCTACATGGCCCCCCCCCGACATGCCCCCCCCCCCGACATGGCCCCCCCCCCGACATGGCCCCCCCCCCGACATGGCCCCCCCCCGACATTCTTGCCCCCCCCCGACATTGCCCCCCCCGACATTGCCCCCCCCGACATTGCCCACCCCCCGACATTGCCCCCCCCCCGACATTGCCCCCCCCCCGACATTGCCCCCCCCCCGACATTGCCCCCCCCCCGACATGCCCCCCCCCCCCCGACATGGCCCCCCCCCCGACATGCCCCCCACCCCCGACATGCCCCCCCCCGACATGCCCCCCCCCTGACTTGCCCCCCCCTGACTTGCCCCCCCCTGACATGCCCCCCCCCGACATGGCCCCCCCCCCGACATGCCCCCCCCCGACATTCCCCCCCCCCCCGACATGCCCCCCCCCGACATTCCCCCCCCCCGACATTCTTGCCCCCCCCGACATGCCCCCCCCCGACATGCCCCCCCCCGACATGCCCCCCCCCGACATGCCCCACCCCGACATGCCCCCCCCCGACATTGCCCCCCCCCGACATTGCCCCCCCCCGACATTGCCCCCCCCCCGACATGCCCCCCCCCGACATGCCCCCCCCCGACATGCCCCCCCCCCGACATGCCTCCCCCCGACATGCCCCCCCCCGACATTGCCCCCCCCCGACATTGCCCCCCCCCGACATTGCCCCCCCCCGACATTGCCCCCCCCCGACATTGCCCCCCCCCACCAACAGACCCAAAACCCGCTGCTGAATCCCCCCTCCCCTTACTGCCAATGCCCTATAGATTCCCCTCTCAGCTCAATCCCCCCCGAACCCCTCTCCTGAACCCACTCCCAATCCTTTTAAACCCCCCGCCCTCAGTCTCTCACCCCCAAATTCCCCTCTTCCCCCCCCCAGCTTTCCTCCCCGCCTCCAGCTTCCCCCCAAACCCCTCCTTAAATCCCCACTCCAGAAACCCACTCTAAATCCCTCCACTTAAACCCCTCTAACCCTTCCTGCTGCCCAATCTCTCTGCCCCTCCCCCGATCCTCTCTGCCCCTCCCCCGATCCTCTCTGCCCCTCCCCCCCATCCTCTCTGCCCCTCCCCCCGATCCTCTCTGCCCCTCCCCCCGATCCTCTCTGCCCCTCCCCCCGATCCTCTCTGCCCCTCCCCCCGATCCTCTCTGCCCAATCTTCTCCAATCCCACTCTAATCACCCCCCCACTCACTCTCTCTCAGGAACTCACCGGCAAAGCCCTCTGAGCCACTCCCAATCCTTCTCAACCCCCCGCCCTCAATCTCCACTAATTCCCCCCCAAAACTCCCCTTTCCCCCACCTGATTCCCTGTCCCTCTGCCCGATCTCCTTTCATCCGACTCTGTAAGCACCCCCTCCCCCCGCTCAATCTCTCTGACACCCACCGCCAATCTGACTCTCAGCCCCCTGAATCCTCCAAGTTCCTGCCCCAATTCCTCAGCCCCCCCCAAAGGCTCCCTCTGCCCCCCTGCCAAACCCAAGCCCCCCTGACGCCTGCACCCAATCCTTCCTCAGTCCTCCCCACCCCAGAATCCCTCTGAGTCACCCCCCCCCCCGCTCCGAATCGCTCGACACCCCCCTAATTCGAACCCTGATGCAAGCCCCCACCCTAAATCCCTCTCTGAATTTCCCCCCTCCCAAATCCCTATGAATCCACCCCGCCCTCAACCCTTTCCCTCCACCCCGACTCCCCCTCCCCTCCCGCTAACTCCCTCTCTGACTCCCTACCCCATCCAGACCCTCCCCAGATTCTAAGCCCCTGAGATTCCTCTAGAATCCCCCCTGAATGTCTCCCGAGATCGCCCCCACCCTCGCCACATTCCTCTGCCCCCGAATCCTGCTCCCTCTCCAATCCCACCCCTTCAATCTGTCTGAGCACCAAACCATGTCTTGTAATCCCCGTAAGCCCCCCAATCCCTCCTGTATCCCTCAGAACCCCAGAAATCCCCCTCTAAGCCCCCCCTTCCCGAATCCCCCTCAATTCCCCCCGATTCCCTCCCTCTCAGCCCCGCTAAATCCCAAAGTCCCCATGAGGCCCTTAAATCCCCCTGAATCCCTCTAATTCCCTACCACAATCCCTGAGTCTCCCTCTCCACTCTCTCCCTTTAATCCCTCTCAATTCCCCCCCCCCCCCACTCCAGCCAATTCTGTCGTCCCTCCTCACAATCCCTCTAAATCTCCCGATCCTTCCCTCTGAGCCCCGTACCCCGCTCCCCCCACTGCCCAAACCATCTTCAAAGCCCCCCAGCTGAATATCCCTCTAAGTTCCCCTCTTTCCCCCCGCCTCCCCTCTCAACCTGGCAAATTCCCACTCCCTCCCTGTGAACAGCCTCTGGACTGACAGATCCCCCCTTTCTAATTAGTACCCCCCCTCCCCCCCCACCGCGCGTCCATCCCCGTCCACCACCCCCCTGTAAACAGCTCCTGGTGGAGTTGGATGTGGAAACTGTGCCCATTTTAAACATTAACGTTCAAATGACTAATTGCCCTGACACTGAGCAGCCTGTGTTATAACATCCCCCACCCCCATCCTGTACAACAGACAGATTCTTCCCCCCCATCTCCATTGCCCCCTTTCTCTGATAACCCCTGACTCTGGTCAGCCTGTGTTATAATATTCCCCCCTCTTGTACAACAGCCTCCCCCACCGGCCCCTTCCCTCTCTGTCTAATAGCCCCTGGCTCTGAACAAGCCCCTGTATTACACACTCCCCCCTTTCAGCAGTGCTGAATCCCTCTGAATTGCCCCCGATTCCCTCCCTCTGCGTTCCTGGGCCTTTGCTGCTTGTGAACAGCAAACCCGTGATCTGGCCCGTCCCCCTCGAGAGAGAGAGATATATAAGAGACAGAGAAGTAGAGATGGAGTTAGAGAGAATGCTGCTGTAATTCAGACGGAATGATTCACAGAGAGGGGGAAGCAGAGATCAGAGAGATGGAGATGGGGAGGATGCGACTGTAATTCAGACTGATTCACAGAGAAGGAAGCAGAGATCAGAGAGAGGGGGAAGCAGATAGAGAGAGTGAAGGAGATAGGGAGAGATAAGAGACAAATAAAAGCAGAGTTAAAGTTAAAATTTTATTTGTTAATCACAAGTAGGCTTACATTAACACTGCAATGAAGTTATTGTGAAAAGATATAGAGATGGGGAGTGAGAGAGAATGCTGCTGTACTTCAGACAGAATTTTTCACAGAGAGGGAGCAGAGATCGAGGGGGGAGCAGAGAGAGAGAGAGAGACGGAGAGGAGGCTGCTGTGATTGATAAAATGATCCACAAAGAGAGAGAGAGAGAGATGTCCAGAGAGGCTGAGATACAAAGTGAGATGTCGAGATAAATAGAAAGTGGGGCTTTGGCAAGACAGTGACAAAGTTTCAGAGAGAGAGTGAAAGATAGAAGGAGAGAAAAAGGGAAAGATGCTGCCATTGTGAGAGGCTGAGGTATAAAGGATGGGGAGAGACAGGGATTGGAAAGATGTGGAGAAACAGTTCTGAGGATGGGGGAGTTGCACAGACAGAGCTTCAGGGAGAGGGATTGAAATCTGTGGGATTACATTGGAGCAGGGATCACTGGGAATACCCCCTCCCCCTGACACACAGACCACTAACCCTCAGTGTAAAATCCCCACCAGTCTATCTGTGAATAAAAATGAACGACAAAGACACGGGGACTTTTATTAATATTTTTCTCTCTGGTTATAGCTCTTGTCCGAGGATTCCTCACGGCAAAACTATTCGCTCTCTGCATCGCCAAAGTTTCCAAAGGAATTCTCCTTGGAAGAGAGAAAGAGAAAATAAAGTCAAATTTGATTAAACACAAAACAAAAGCTGATTATAAACAATAAAAGGCACAGCAAGATCCCAGGACTTGCTGAAATTCACAATCTCACTGGGTGGGTGGGGGGGGGGGGGGGTGAGGGAAACATTCAGTTTCACCTCCTCATTATTAAACCCTGACAAAATGGGAACACGTTTCAAATGCAATGAACTTCCAACTGCCTCCTGACTGTCCCGATATTGAATTTATTAAACACATCAAAGCATTCTGGGGGCTTTACTCCAGAGACAGGCCAGTGAATAAACACAGGAGGCCCCAATGAAGTTCCCACTTCTATCAGTCACCTCTCCGCCCCCCCGCTCTGTTTCT
Source organism: Mustelus asterias (assembly GCF_964213995.1). NCBI lineage: Eukaryota > Metazoa > Chordata > Chondrichthyes > Carcharhiniformes > Triakidae > Mustelus > Mustelus asterias. The sequence goes on from NW_027590742.1 coordinate 143,910, forward strand.
CCCTCTCCGTCTCTTACACACTTCCCCCAGATCTATATCTGTCCAATACCCCGTCTCTGCTCCTGTCTCTGGATAACCTGTCCTGATCTCTGCTCTGTTTCTCTATCTCAGGGTGAATCTGGATTGAAATGCTCTCTCTTAAGTTTCTGTCTGACCGTTTAAAATAAAACTCACAATCAAAAGGGAAATGAGAGGGGGGGCGGGAGCAGGAAAACCCACAATCCCACCCTGAAGCGGCTGCTTCACATTTTATTGAACCATTGAATTCAGCCACTTAAACCCTGTTGGGGAATTAAGCGAATGCAAAAGTGCTGCTGAGATTTAGGCCGTGAAGTGCGGCCTAGTCACAGAGGCTGCATTATTCCTCAGGTAGAAAGAACAAACCCCCCTCTCTCCCACCGCCCAGTTAAACAGAACAATCTTCTCCATCCACACCCACAAATCCCAGCGCCCTGTCTGAAAACACAAGCAGGACTCTGGGATTGAGAACAAGCCTTTCCCCCAGGCTCAGGAATTTGAATTTCAGCTCCCTCTCCCTCCCGAGTGCGTCACAGTGAGAGGGAGAGAGAGAGACTGGGAATGCTGCAATCAGGATCCCACAGGGAGTCCCACACTGCAGGAGGACACCCCCCACCCCCAGAGCCTCTGTCTCTTTCCCCCACCCCTCCCTCCACTGACCCCCAACACTCCCCACCCCTTCTCTGTTCACCCTGTTTCTCTCTCTCTCTACCCCACCCTCCTTCCCCTCCATCTTTTTATGTTTAAAGCATGGGGCTCTGTCATAGTGTGAGGAATATGGGGCAGGGGGACAGAGCATGAGTGCACAGCAAGATCCCACACACACAGCTTGAACAGGGCCAGATACAAAGTGATTTTGAAGTGAGGATTGGGGTAAAGTGAGTGGGAAATGAGGGAACCACACATCTCCCTCTCTCTCCCCTCCATTTCTCCCCCCCCGCAAATGAAAATAATAAGTCACTCCAGCATTGGTGCTGTTTGTACATTCGATCTGAACAGGGAACCTTCCACTTCGAGCACAGTCACACCCTTCTCTGATTCCCTCTTTCTCGTGCTGTTTCTCTCTTTCTCTGCCTCTATCTCTGAACCTGTCCAGCCCCCTCTGTGTCTCTCTTGCTTTCCCCCCAGATCTATATATATATCCAATACCCCATCTCTGCCCCGGTCTCTCCTACTCTGGATAATCTGTCCTGATCTCTGCTCTGTTTCCCCGTCTGGGGATGAATGGGGATTAAAATGCTCTCTCTGATAAGTTTCTGTCTGACCGTTTCAAATAATGACGTGTTGTGGGCCCACGTTTGCTATTTCTCAGGGATTTCCATGGGGAAATGGGGAGGGAAGCTCCTCCTGCAAAGCCACATCTCTCTCTCACTGCAATTTGGTAGCAGCCACATTCCAATATCTTCACAACACATCAAATATGAGGAAAATATATTTTCAAACACAACAGCACAGATTCAGCCTCAGTTACACAGTCGCTGCTTATAAATCCCACCTTCTGGGAGGCTGTGAGTGAGGGTCTTTATCTCAGAGTAAAGTAAAAAGTAAAGTAAAGTTTATTTCTTAGTCACAAGTAAGGCTTACATTAACACTGCAATGAAGTTACTGTGAAATTCTCCTAGTCGCCACACTCTGGCGCCTGTTAATGCGCCAGAGTGGGTTAATGCACCTAACCAGAGACTGGGGAGCTGGCTGGGCTGTGAGTGTACAGCGGAGGCTCCCCCACCCCCACCCGCTAACCCACTCCCCTCCAATCTCTCTCCTCTCCCTGCCCCTCTGCCTTTGCTCTCTCTCTCTCTCTCTGTTACCATCCCTTTCTCTCTCTCTCTCTCTTACCATCCCTTTCTCTCTCTCTCTCTCTCTCTGTTACCATCCCTTTCTCTCTCTCTCTCTCCCTCCCTGATAACTCTCAATCACGGGAGAAAGATTGAAGAGAAAGAGATATAGCAGGAAAACCCACAATCACATCCCAAATCCAATGAAAGGGTTGCCCAGGATGTTGCCTGCTATGCAGGGTATTGGCTGTGAGGATTGATTGAATAAACTGGGATTGTTCTCCCTGGAAAGACAGAGGCTGAGGGACGACCAGCTGGAAGTTTATAAAATTATGAGGGGTGTGGCGAGGATGAAGAGTTGGGAGCTTTTTCCCAGGACAGAAATGATAATTACAAGGGGAACAAGTTCAAGATAAGGGGGAAAGGTTGAGTGGAGATGTGCGGGGAAGGTTTTTACACAGAGGGTGGTGGGGGCCTGGAATGCGCTGCCAAGTGAGGTGGTTGAGGCAGATACATTAGTGACATTTAAGACTTATCTGGATAGACACATGAACAAACGGGGTATAGAGGGATACAGGCCATTGGTGTCGATAGGTAAACATGATCGGCGCAGGCTTGGAGGGCCAAAGGACCTGTTCCTGTGCTGTGCTGTTCTTTGTATGAAAGTGGCTGCTGCAGGTTTTATTCGACCGTCGAGTCCCATCGATTTAAACACAGGCACTGTTTGGAAAAGGAGCAAAATGCAAAAGCCTTCCTGAGGTTAGGCCTGGGATAGAGGCCTGGTCACAGAGGCTGCATTATACATCCTGGACAAAGAACAGATTCCCCAGGCCCCGGCCAGTTCACCAGAACAATCCCCTCCAGCCCCGAAACCTCCCGGACAGGGCCTGGGAGGAGGGAGGGGGGGGAAAAGGGAACCAGTGCTGCCCCCACCCCCTGTCCCCTTCCACCCTCCCCTCACACCGCACGCAGCCCCCATTACAGAATCATAGAATCCGACAGTACAGAAGGAGGCCATTCGGCCCATCAGGTCTACACCGCCCACATTCACATCCAGGCCCCATCCTCATTACTCCATGTGACTTTCTCTCTCTCTCTGTCTCTCTCTCCCTCTCTCTTTGTGTGACTGTCTCTCTGTCTCTCCCGATCTCTCTCTCCCTGTCCAATATTGTTATGAAGTTGCATATATAAGGTTAAAGATGTGGTGTTTGACAAATGTAAATATTGAAAAGAAATGCTGAGAAAACCAAACCGAACCATCCAGCGTTGTGTCTTTAGAAAGCCTGTGTCTTTGTGCTGGGGATTTTAAACTGCAGAAAGCAGGGCTGCAGAAGACAACTTTACAACATTTGTGTCCAAAGCAGCAGCCAGAGTCCCAGCAGAGCAGAACAGGCTTTGAATTGGGTCAATGATTTTAAAACAAGCTCTCAAACACACACAACCAATTGCATTCAAATTGGGGCGTTGGTGACAGCCTCAAGCCACTCAAATTGCAGGAATACTGTGAGGAAATTCTGGGTATTTAAACCCGGGACAGGGGGAAATAACGGGGAGGGAGCGACCTTGCTGCCTCTTTAGATTGAAGGAGGGAGAGTCTGATACTGAATCCTGCAGTAATATATACAGCTTCATCACATCACCATCTAAATAGAAGCAGAAACCAACTCAGAAAGTATTCCAGACCCAAGCAGCAGAAGAAAGTTCACACTTCCAACAGACGCCTGGTGTTATAGTTTGGGGGCGTTTAAGAGATCCGTAGATAGGTTCATGGACGAAAAGAAATTGGTTTAGGTTGGAGGGTCACAGTTTTATTTTTAACTGGTCGGTGCAACATCGTGGGCCGAAGGGCCTGTTCTGCGCTGTAATGTTCTATATTATTTGGGGGTGACTCTATTCTGCAATGATTTATTTCATTATTCCTGAGTGAGTCTTGTCATTGGAACAGCATTCTACTGGGGAGTTTATTCAGTTTGTTCATTGTTTTAATAAGGTTGTCACCCAGTCTAAATTAAAGACCTGTTAGTTGTTCCTGATACAGAGAGTGTCAGATCCTGCTTTAATTTACCAATTCCTCCCACAGTCCAAAGCTGTGCGGGTTGGGTGGATTGGCCGTGTTAAATTGACCCCAGTGTCAGGGGGATTAGCAGGTTAAAAGTGTGGGGTTATGGGAATAGGGCCTGGTTGGGATTGTGGTCGGTACAGACTAGATGGGCCGAATGACCTCCTTCTGCACATCTGTCTAAAACCAGTAGCTTCCTCCTGTCTCACACACACTTACTTAAGATTACGAGGCAAGGTGTATCCCTTTAGGGGGTTACAAAATAGCGCAGAGGGAAACATCACCTCAGCGTGGTAACAATATTTACAATCCCACAATCACACACCCACCCTCCCTTAGTCAATGAATGAATGATTCAAATTACAATGAAGGTAATTCTGCACAGCAAGATCCCACTGCCAGTCCCACGATGGAGGAGGGCAGCCCCAGACTCTGTGTCTCTTTCCCCCTGCCCCTCCTGAGACCCTCTCACACCCCCCCCCACACCCTCTCTGTTTAGCTCTCCCTCCATTTCTCTATCTATCTCTCTCTCTGCCTCCTCCGCCTCCCCAACCCTTCTCCTTCCCCTCAATCTTTCCTGTTTAAAGTTCTGCTCATGGTCACAGTGCGAGGAATAGGGAGCCAGACCCACCTGTGTGCACAGCAAGATCCCACACACACAACCTGGTGAGGGCCAGATTAAATAAATGTTGTGGGTGAGGACTGCAGGAGAGTGTGTGGGAAATAGGATCCACTCCTCTCTCTCTCTCTCTCTTCCCAAATTAAATTGACAACAATTCACATTGGTGTTTTCTTTAACATTTTATTGAAAGATGAAATATAGACAGGAATGTCTGGGGAGAGAGAGAGGGGAGGGGTGCTGGGATTGGTAAGAACGCTGGAGAGACAGAGACAGGGAAATTCTATACCCCCCCCCCCCCCCATCCAAGTAGAAATTCCTGGGAAAAGACAGAGAGAAAAGAATCTGGAGTCACACAGCACAGAAACAGGCCCTTCGGCCCACCAGCTCCATGCTGGCCATCAAATCCCAATCTATCCTCCTCCCATTCCCCAGCACTTGCTCCAGAGCCTACGATGCCTCGGCGATTAAAGTGCTTGAATTTACCCGACCCCTTTTCAAGCTTTTTCCTTGAACCCACTTTGCGGTCCCTGAGCCAGATTTAGTTTAATAAAGTGTGGTCGTTGTTGCAGTGCAGCCAAAGGCCACAGGCCCAGTGTGTGCACAGCAAGATCCCACAGCAGCAGCAGCAATGTGAACCTGAATCAGATGGGACACAATCCTCCCACCCCCCACTCTCTTGCCTGCTGTGACCCCACTCACTACCCTGTGTGTGTGTGTGTGTGTGTCTGCATCATCCCAAATCTCCAGAAAGGCTGGAACTCCCTCTTAAAAGTAACCCTTTTTAAAACTAAAATCCCTGTGGTGCACAGCAAGATCCCACAAAGTGCAGTCAGCTGTGTTGAGCGTTTTTTAAATTTGGGAATTGTTTATACAGAGTGAGGGAGCCAGAGAGGGGCTGAGACAGTGAAATCCCTCTCTCAGGACCTTCAGAATTAAACTGGAGACCCTGTCCCTCACTGAAACCCCCCCTCCAACAGCCTGTGTCTCTCCCCCTGCATCTAACCCACAACTCCAGCTGTTTCCATCCCTCCCTCTTCCTCTCTCTCCCTGCCTCTCTGTCCACATCTGTTTCTGCTCAAGACGAGACAGGGAGAGAGAGAACAGGGAGAGAGGGAGACGGGGAGAGACAGAGATAAAGCGAGAGAGATAAAGCGAGAGAGGCAGATATTTGATAATTAATTGTGTATGGTCGCATTATTGAGTGTGGTTTAATTTGGTGATTTTTTTATACAGAGAGGCAGAGAGAGAGGTGAAGACAGTGACATTCTCTCCCTGGCACCCTCGCAAGTTCAAAGACACAAAAGCTGCAGACACTCACACACACAAACTGGGTTTGGTAAGTTTCCCAATCTCTGCAGCTTCCCATGTGGCCCAGGGTTTGAATTGAAATTTAAAAGCAGCTTGGAGACACTGCAGGATTTTTGAGTTGAGTTTCTCCCCCCCTCACCCTGTAAATATAAAATAGAAATTCCTGGATTACAATATTCCCTTGGACAGCGCAGAGGGAATGAGTGAGTGGTGTGTGTGTGTCTGAGACCTAGGCTGGATTTGGGAATATCTGCCTGCTGAAGAGGGTCAGTGAAACCATCCTGGCTGAATATCTCATCGCTAAAGGGTCACAGAGAGAGATATCTGAAAAATAAATGTGTTACTGAACGCACTCTGGATGCTCCCTCTCTCTCTGTCTCTCTCAGTAACTTCATTGCAGTGTTAATGTAAGCTTTACTTGTGACACTAATAAATAAATTTTAAATCTTTCAACTTTAAAACCTCTGTCTCTTTCTGTCTCTCTCAGTAACTGCAGCGTTAATGTGAGCCTTACTTGTAACAGGAATAAACAAACTTTAAAACTTTAAACATCCTCTCTGTCTCTTTATCTCTGTCTCTGTGTGTCTCTCTGTCTCTCTCTCAGTAACTTCATTGCAGTGTTAATGTAAGTCTTACTTGTGACACTAATAATCAAACTTTAAAACTTTCAACTTTAAAAACTCTGTCTGTGTGTCTCTGTCTCAATTCAGACACTAGTTCAGTGCCAGGTTGAGAGGGGGTCAGTATTGAGCAGAATGGGAGGCAGTTTGATACAAAGTTTGCAGAAACTGCAGCGAGTGTTTGTAAACATGTTGGGGTTTGTGGAAAGGTCAGTGTGTAACAAGCTGAGGGAAGGTGTTTCCACTTCACATGTGGCTACTTTTTGGCAATGGGAGTTACCTTTGCATCTGCAGGGAGCTCTGAAGCCTCATGGCTTTCTGCCTGCCTCTGTTTGAACAGTTTAATATGTTTCAGCACTGAGACCTCTGGCCCTTGTTGGGAATATCAGTCTCCCAGAATACCAGTATACCCGACTGCCCACCTCCCCCCCGCCCGCCACCCCCAGCCCCCAACCCTGTGTGTGTGTTGTCCCAAGTCTGGAGACTTCCCCACAGTCCCCTGAAAGGTTTAAACTGCCTCTGAGAAAACACCCTTTTTAAAACAAAATCCCCAGCAACATCCCACAAGCTGCAGTCAGCTGTGTTGAGTGTTTTGTAATTTGGGAAAAGTTTATACAGAGAGAGAGAGAGAGGCAGAGAGGGGCTGAGACAGTGAAATCAAACCCCCCCGGACAGCCAGAATGAAAATCACACAGCACAAAATCCCAGGATTGCCCCTTTCCAGGTTTTACTGAGAGATTGTCCAACTAAATATTAATTCCTGGGAAAAAGAGGGAGAGATAGAATAAAGAGAGGCAGATAGCGGAAGGAAATGGAGAGAAAAGCAGAGAGAAATAGACAGAATGGGGGAAAAGCTGTGGAGAGGATGAAATGAAAATCTGAACATCTGTAAACTGAATTGTAAAGGCCTCTGTAAATTTTATTCAACAATTAGGTTCATTGCTCTGTCTCCGACCCCTGTTATTTTAGATTTAAAACAAACTTATAGACAGTTTCAGACATAATTGACTCTTTGCCACCCACCAAAGAGTTAACCTGTTTCTCACTAATTGCAAAGAGAAAATAATTAAAGTACCAGAAAATATTTAAATTAAAGAGCACAAGAGACCAGAATTCCCCTTCTGAGATTTTACTGAGAGATTGTCTAACTAGATATGAATTATTGGGGAAAAGAGAGAGAAAATTAATTAAATACAACAAACCATTTAAATTAAATCTCACCGAAACGCAGGATTCCCCCCTCTCAGTTACACAATCTCTCAGAAACATCAGAATGGCATGAACAGAGAGAGAGAAATCTACAAACAGAATCTCCTAAAACTGAATCAAATATCCACAACCCCCCAGTCCATCCCTGTCTCCCTCTCAGACTGCAGGAGCTGCTCATCTCCCTCTTTCAGTTTGGGAAGGGGCTGCTGATTCCTTCGGGACACTTTTTAAAATCGCCCTCCCGGGATTGATTTCTACAACTCCCTCCATCTCCCTTTCACTATCTCCCTCTCTTTTCTCCCTCTGCTCCTGTCTCTCTCACTCAGTGTAAAGATGGATGTCCCTGTCTAGATCCTTGTCCCTGTCCCCTCTCTTTCTCACTCGTTGTCTCTGTCCATAGCTGTTTCTTTCCCTCTCTCTCATGTACTCTGCATTGAAATGAGCGATGCCATATTCCTGTCTCCCTGTTTACAATAACACAGTTTTTGTTGATTAAAGGTTTAAAGAGACACAAAGGAAGATGGAGCCAGAGAGAGAGAGATAGACAGATATGGAAGAATGCTCGAGAGAGAGAGAGATAGACATTCTGGAGAGTGATGGACAGATATGGAAGAACACTCGAGAGAGAGAGAGAGAGAGAGAGACATTCTGGAGAGTGATAGACAGATATGGAAGAATGCTCGAGAGGGAGAGAGAGACATTCTGGAGAGTGATGGACAGATATGGAAGAATGCTCGAGAGAGAGAGAGAGAGATGAAGGGAAAGAAACAGGAAGGGAGAGAAAGCTGAAGATAGGGGGAAAATACTGGAGAGAGAGACAGAGAGAAAAGCAGAGAGAAATAGAATGGGGAAGAAAGTTGTAGAGGGGAAGATAAATGTAAAGGCTGAACTTCAGAAAATTGAATTGTAATGTCCTCTGTGAAACGTATTTAACATTCGGGTAAGTCAGTCTCTCCCATCCCTGTTACTTTGGATTTGCATCAAACTTTTAGACAGTTTCATATTACAGATATTTAATTTACTCTCTGCCACCCAGCAAAGGGTTAACCTGTTTGCGACTAATTGCAAAGCCGGGTTATTTTAACCCCAGGGTTTTAAACTCCAGCCCCCCCCGACACCCCACAATCGAACCAGAACTGGTTCGTCCAAGAAAGCGAGATTAAAATTAAACCTGGATCAGGGTAATAAAGAGACAACAACTCACTTGCAGCCTATAGAACAGGCCTCAGTCCATCCATCCTCCTCTGGAGAAAAGCCCCTTGTCCAAGGATTCTGAGTCCCATTGCAGTCTTCAAAATTCAAATTCCTGGGGAACAGAGAAAATAATTAATTAAAATACAAGAAAATGTTTAAATTAAATAGCACAAGAGCTCAGGATTCCCCCTTCTAAGATTTCACTGAGAGATTGTCTAACTAAATATTAATTCCTAGGGAAGAGATCGAATATAATTAATTTAAATACAAGAAAATGTTTAAATTAAATAGCACAAGAGCCCAGGATTCCCCTTTCTCAGTTACACAATCTCTCAGTAAAACCTAAATATTAATACTTGGGTAAAAGAAAGATAAATATATTAAAATACCAGAAAATGTTCAAATTAAACAGCACAAGAGCCCCAGGATTCCCCCTTCTGAGATTTTACTGAGAGATTGTCTGACTAGATATGAATTATTGGGGAAAAGAGAGAGAAAATTAATTAAATACAAGAACCCATTTAAATTAAATCTCACCGAAACGCAGGATTCCCCCTTCTCAGTTACACAATCTCTCAGAAACATCAGAATGGCATGAACAGAGAGAGAGAAATCTACAAACAGAATCTCCTAAAACTGAATTCAAATATCCACAACCCGCCAGTCCATCCCTGTGGTGCACAGCAAGATCCCACAAAGTGCAGTCAGCTGTGTTGAGCGTTTTTTAATTTGGGAATTGTTTATACAGAGTGAGGGAGCCAGAGAGGGGCTGAGACAGTGAAATCCCTCTCTCAGGACCCTCAGAATTAAACTGGAGACCCTGTCCCTCACTGAAACCTCCCTCCCTCTAACAGCCTGTGTCTCTCCCCCTGCATCTAACCCACAACTCCAGCTGTTTCCATCCCTCCCTCTTCCTCTCTCTCCCTGCCTCTCTGTCCACATCTGTTTCTGCTCGAGAAGAGACAGGGAGAGAGAGAACAGGGAGAGAGAGAGATGGGGAGAGACAGAGATAAAGCGAGAGAGACAGATATTTGATAATTAATTGTGTATGGTCGCATTATTGAGTGTGGTTTAATTTGGTGATTTTTTTATACAGAGAGGCAGAGAGAGAGGTGAAGACAGTGACATTCTCTCCCTGGCACCCTCGCAAGTTCAAAGACACAAAAGCTGCAGACACTCACACACAAACTGGGTTTGGTAAGTTTCCCAATCTCTGCAGCTTCCCATGTGGCCCAGGGTTTGAATTGAAATTTAAAAGCAGCTTGGAGACACTGCAGGATTTTTGAGTTGAGTTTCTCCCCCCCTCACCCTGTAAATATAAAATAGAAATTCCTGGATTACAATATTCCCTTGGACAGAGCAGAGGGAATGTGTGAGTGGTGTGTGTGTGTGTCTGAGACCTAGGCTGGATTTGGGAATATCTGCCTGCTGAAGAGGGTCAGTGAAACCATCCTGGCTGAATATCTCATCGCTAAAGAGTCACAGAGAGAGATATCTGATCAATAAATGTGTTACTGAACCCACTCTGGATGCTCCCTCTATCTCTGTCTCTCTCAGTAACTTCATTGCAGTGTTAATGTAAGCCTTGTGACACTAATAAATAAACTTTAAATCTTTCAACTTTAAAACCTCTCTCCTTCTGTCTCTCTCAGTAACTGCAGCGTTAATGTGAGCCTTACTTATGACACTAATAAACAAACTTTAAAACTTTAAACATCCTCTCTGTCTGTTTATCTCTCTGTCTCTATCTCTGTGTGTCTCTCTGTGTCTCTCTCTCAGTAACTTCATTGCAGTGTTAATGTAAGCCTTACTTGTGACAATAATAATCAAACTTTAAAACTTTCAACTTTAAAAACTCTGTCTGTGTGTCTCTGTCTCAATTCAGACACTAGTTCAGTGCCAGGTTGAGAGGGGGTCAGTATTGAGCAGAATGGGAGGCAGTTTGATACAAAGTTTGCAGAAACTGCAGCGAGTGTTTGTAAACATGTTGGGGTTTGTGGAAAGGTCAGTGTGTAACAAGCTGAGGGAAGGTGTTTCCACTTCACATGTGGCTACTTTTTGGCAATGGGAGTTACCTTTGCATCTACAGGGAGCTCTGAAGCCTCATGGCTTTCTGCCTGCCTCTGTTTGAACAGTTTAATATGTTTCAGCACTGAGACCTCTGGCCCTTGTTGGGAATATCAGTCCCCCAGAATACCAGTATACCTGACTGCCCACCTCCCCCCCGCCCGCCACCCCCAGCCCCCAACCCTGTGTGTGTGTTGTCCCAAGTCTGGAGACTTCCCCACAGTCCCCTGAAAGGTTTAAACTGCCTCTGAGAAAACACCCTTTTTAAAACAAAATCCCCAGCAAGATCCCACAAGGTGCAGTCAGCTGTGTTGAGTGTTTTGTAATTTGGGAAAAGTTTATACAGAGAGAGAGAGAGGCAGACAGTGAAATCAAACCCCCCGGGACACCCAGAATGAAAATCACACAGCACAAAATCCCAGGATTGCCCCTTTCCAGGTTTTACTGAGAGATTGTCCAACTAAATATTAATTCCTGGGAAAAAGAGGGAGAGAGAGAGAATAAAGAGAGGCAGATAGAGGATGGAAATGGAGAGAAAAGCAGAGAGAAATAGACAGAATGGGGGAAAAGCTGTGGAGAGGATGAAATGAAAATCTGAACATCTGTAAACTGAATTGTAAAGGCCTCTGTGAATTTTATTCAACAATTAGGTTCATTGCTCTGTCTCCGACCCCTGTTATTTTAGATTTAAAACAAACTTATAGACAGTTTCATACATAATTTACTCTTTGCCACCCACCAAAGGGTTAACCTGTTTGTGACTAATTGCAAAGCCGGGATATTTTAACCCCAGGGTTTCAAACTCCAGTCCCCCCAAACACCCCACAATCGAACCAGAACTGGTTCATCCGAGGAAGCGAGATTAAAATTAAACCTGGATCAGGGTAAGAAAGAGACAACTCACATGCGGCCTATAGAACAGGCCTCAGTGACCACAATTCGGTTACGTTCACCTTAGTGATGGAAAGGGATAGGCATGAACCTCGGGCCAGTGGTTTTAGCTGGGGGAAGGGTAATTATGAGGCTATTAGGAGAGAATTAGGAAACATAGGTTGGACTAGGAGTTTACAGGGACTGGGAACGTCCGACATGTGGAGTTTTTTCAAGGAGCAGCTACTGCGAGTCTGTGATAGGTATGTCCCTGTCAGGCAAGGAGGAATTGGTAGGGCTAGGGAACCGTGGTGCACCAAAAAAGTTTCTTTGTTGGTTAAAAAGAAAAAGGAGGCTTATGTTCGGATGAGACGTGAGCACTCGGGTAGTGCACTAGAAAGCTTTAGATTGGCTAAGAGGGAGTTGAAGAGCGAGCTTAGAAGGGCTAAAAGGGGACATGAGAAGACTTTGGCGGATAGGGTTAAAGAGAATCCTAAGGCGTTCTATAGGTATGTCAAGAACAGAAGGTTGGTTAGGGCAAGTTTAGGGCCAGTTATAGATGGCAGAGGGAAGTTATGTGTGGAACCGGAGGAGATTGGTGAAGCATTGAACCAATATTTCTCTTCGGTGTTCACGCAAGGGGACATGAATATAGCTGAGGAGGACACTGGGTTGCAGGGGAGTAGAATAGACAGTATTACAGTTGATAAGGAGGATGTGCAGGATATTCTGGAGGGTCTGAAAATAGATAAATCCCCTGGTCCGGATGGGATTTATCCAAGGATTCTCTGGGAGGCAAGAGAAGTGATTGCAGAGCCTCTGGCTCTGATCTTCAGGTCGTCGTTGGCCTCTGGTATAGTACCAGAAGATTGGAGGTTAGCGAATGTTGTCCCATTGTTTAAGAAGGGGAACAGAGACTTCCCCGGGAATTATAGACCGGTGAGTCTCACTTCTGTTGTCGGCAAGATGTTGGAAAAAATTATAAGGGATAGGATTTATAGTTATTTGGAGAGTAATGAATTGATAGGTGATAGTCAGCATGGTTTTGTGGCAGGTAGGTCGTGCCTTACTAACCTTATTGAGTTTTTTGAGAAAGTGACCAAGGAGGTGGATGGGGGCAAGGCAGTGGACGTGGTATATATGGATTTTAGTAAGGCGTTTGATAAGGTTCACCATGGTAGGCTTCTGCAGAAAATGCAGATGTATGGGATTGGGGGTGATCTAGGAAATTGGATCAGGAATTGGCTAGCGGATAGGAAACAGAGGGTGGTGGTTGATAGTAAATATTCATCATGGAGTGCGGTTACAAGTGGTGTACCTCAGGGATCTGTTTTGGGGCCACTGCTGTTTGTAATATTTATTAATGATCTGGATGAGGGTATAGTTGGGTGGATTAGCAAATTTGCTGATGACACCAAAGTCGGTGGTGTGGTAGACAGTGAGGAAGGGTGTCGTAGTTTGCAGGAAGACTTAGACAGGTTGCAAAGTTGGGCCGAGAGGTGGCGGATGGAGTTTAATGCGGAGAAGTGTGAGGTAATTCACTTTGGTAGGAATAACAGATGTGTTGAGTATAGGGCTAACGGGAGGACTTTGAATAGTGTGGAGGAGCAGAGGGATCTAGGTGTATGTGTGCATAGATCCCTGAAAGTTGGGAATCAAGTAGATAAGGTTGTTAAGAAGGCATATGGTGTCTTGGCGTTTATTGGTAGGGGGATTGAATTTAGGAGTCGTAGCGTTATGTTGCAACTGTACACAACTCTGGTGCGGCCGCACTTGGAGTACTGTGTGCAGTTCTGGTCCCCACATTACAGGAAGGATGTGGAGGCTTTGGAGAGGGTGCAGAGGAGGTTTACCAGGATGTTGCCTGGTATGGAGGGGAGATCCTATGAGGAGAGGCTGAGGGATTTGGGATTGTTTTCGCTGGAAAGGCGGCGGCTAAGAGGGGATCTTATTGAAACATATAAGATGATTAGAGGTTTAGATAGGGTGGATAGTGATAGCCTTTTTCCTCTGATGGAGAAATCCAGCACGAGGGGGCATGGCTTTAAATTGAGGGGGGGTAGTTATAGAACCGATGTCAGGGGTAGGTTCTTTACCCAGAGGGTGGTGAGGGATTGGAATGCCCTGCCAGCATCAGTTGTAAATGCGCCTAGTTTGGGGGCGTTTAAGAGATCCGTAGATAGGTTCATGGACGAAAAGAAATTGGTTTAGGTTGGAGGGTCACAGTTTTTTTTTAACTGGTCGGTGCAACATCGTGGGCCGAAGGGCCTGTTCTGCGCTGTAATGTTCTATGTTCTATGTTCTATCCATCCTCCTCTGGAGAAAAGCCCCTTGTCCAAGGATTCCGAGTCCCATTGCAGTCTTCAAAATTCAAATCCCTGGGAAGAAGAGAGAGAGAAAATAATTAATTAAAATACAAGAAATTGTTTAAATTAAATAGCACAAGAGGCCAGGATTCCCCTTCTGAGATTTTACTGAGAGATTGTCTAACTAGATATGGATTATTGGGGAAAAGAGAGAGAAAATTAATTAAATACAAGAAACCATTTAAATTAAATCTCACCGAAACGCAGGATTCCCCCCTCTCAGTTACACAATCTCTCAGAAACATCAGAATGGCATGAACAGAGAGAGAGAAATCTACAAACAGAATCTCCTAAAACTGAATTAAATATCCACAACCCCCCAGTCCATCCCTGTCTCCCTCTCAGACTCCAGGAGTTGCTCATCTCCCTCTTTCAGTTTGGGAAGGGGCTGCTGATTCCTTCGGGACACTTTTTAAAATCGCCCTCCCGGGATTGATTTCTACAACTCCCTCCATCTCCCTTTCACTATCTCTCTCTCTTTTCTCCCTCTGCTCCTGTCTCTCTCACTCAGTGTAAAGATGGATATCCCTGTCTAGATCCTTGTCCCTGTCCCGTCTCTTTCTCACTCATAGAACATAGAACAGTACAGCACAGAACAGGCCCTTCGGCCCACGATGTTGTGCCGAGCTTTATCTGAAACCAAGATCAAGCTATCCCACTCCCTATCATCCTGGTGTGCTCCATGTGCCTATCCAATAACCGCTTAAATGTTTCTAAAGTGACTGACTCCACTATCACTGCAGGCAGTCCATTCCACACCCCAACCACTCTCTGCGTAAAGAACCTACCTCTGATATCCTTCCTGTATCTCCCACCACGAACCCTATAGTTATGCCCCCTTGTAATAGCTCCATCCACCCGAGGAAATAGTCTTTGAACGTTCACTCTATCTATCCCCTTCATCATTTTATACACCTCTATTAAATCTCCCCTCAGCCTCCTCCGCTCCAGAGAGAACACTCGTTGTCTCTGTCCATAGCTGTTTCTTTCCCTCTCTCTCATGTACTCTGCATTGAAATGAGCGATGCCATATTCCTGTCTCCCTGTTTATAATAACACAGTTTTTGTTGATTAAAGGTTTAAAGAGACACAAAAGAAGATGGAGCCAGAGAGAGAGACATTCTGGAGAGTGATAGACAGATACGGAAGAATGTTCGAGAGAGAGAGATTCTGGTGAGTGATGGACAGATATGGAAGAATGCTCGAGAGAGAGAGAGAGATTCTGGAGAGTGATAGATATGGAAGAATGCTCGAGAGAGAGAGAGATGAATGGAAAGAAACAGGAAGGGAGAGAAAGCTGAAGATAGGGGAAAAATACTGGAGGGAGAGACAGAGAGAAAAGCAGAGAGAAATAGAATGGGGAAGAAAGCTGTAGAGGGGAAGATAAATGTAATGGCTGAACTTCAGAAAATTGAATTGTAATGTCCTCTGTGAAACGTATTTAACATTCGGGTAAGTCAGTCTCTCCCATCCCTGTTACTTTGGATTTGCATCAAACTTTTAGAAAGTTTCATATTACAGATATTTAATTTACTCTTTGCCACCCACCAAACGAATTGCAAAGCCGGGATATTTTAACCCCAGGGTTTTAAACTCCAGCCTCCCCACTTCCCACAATTGAACCAGAACTGGTTCATCCGAGAAAGCGAGATTAAAATTAAACCTGGATCAGGGTAATAAGAGATAACAACTCACTTGCAGCCTATAGAACAGGCCTCAGTCCATCCATCCTCCTCTGGAGAAAAGCCCCTTGTCCAAGGATTCCAAGTCATGTTGCAGTCTTAAATTCAAATCCCTGGGGAACAGAGAAAATAATTAATTAAAGTACAAGAAAATGTTTAAATTAAAGAGCACAAGAGCCCCAGGATTCCCCCTTCTAAGATCTCACTGAGACATTGTCTAACTAAATATTAATTCCTTGGGAGAGATAGAATATAATTAATTTAAATATAAGAAAATGTTTAAATTAAATAGCACAAGAGCCCAGGATTCCCCCTTCTTAGATTTTACTGAGAGATTGTCCAACAAAATATTATTTCCTGGGAAAAAGAGGGAGAGAGAGGGAATAAAAAAGAGAGACAGATAGAGGAAGGTAAGGGATGGAGAGAGAGAAAGCAGAGAGAAATAGACAGAATGGGAGAAAAGCTGCAGAGAGGACTAAATGAAATTCTAAACTTCTGAAAACTGAATTGTAAAGGCCTCTGTGAATTTTATTCAACAATTAGGAACAGCGCTCTGTCTCCCATCCCTGTTATCTTGGATTTAAAACAAATTGAGACAGTTTCATATTACAGACATTTAATTTACTCTTTGCCACCCACCTAAGGGTTAATGTGTTCGTAACTAATTGCAAAGTGGGGATATTTTAACCCCAGGGTTTCAAACTCCAGCCCACCTCACACCCCACAATTGAACCAGGACTGGTTCATCCGAGGAAGCGAGATTAAAATTAAACCTGGATCAGGGTAATAAAGAGACGACAACTCACATGCGGCCTATAGAACAGGCCTCAGTCCATCCATCCTCCTCTGGAGAAAAGCCCCTTGTCCAAGGATTCTGAGTCCCATTGCAGTCTCTCATGTATTCTGAATTGAAATGAGCGATGCCATATTCCTGTCTCCCTGTTTACAATAACGGAGAGTTTTTATTGATTAAAGATTTAAAGAGACACAAAGAAAGATGGAGCCAGAGAGAGAGAGACATTCTGGAGAGTGATAGACAGATATGGAAGAATGCTCGAGAGAGAGAGAGAGATGAGTGGAAAGAGACAGGAAGGGAGAGAAAGCTGAAGATGGGAAAAAGTACTGGAGGGAGAGACAGAGAGAAAAGCAGAGAGAAATAGACAGAATGGGGAAGAAAGCTGTAGAGGGGAAGATAAATGTAATGGCTGAACTTCAGAAAATTGAATTGTAATGTCCTCTGTGAAACTTATTTAACATTCGGGTAAATCACTCTCTCCAACCCCTGTTATTTTGGATTTATATCAAACTTTTAGACAGTTTCATATTACAGATATTTAATTTCCTCTTTGCCACCCACCAAAGGGTTAACATGTTTGTGACTAATTGCAAAGCCGGGTTATTTTAACCCCAGGGTTTCAAACTCCAGCCCTCCCACATCCCACAATCTAACTAGAACTGCTTCATCCGAGGAAGCGAGATTGAAATTAAACCTGGATTGGGGTAATAAGAGATAACAACTCACATGCGGCCTATAGAACAGGCCTCAGTCCATCCTTCCTCCTCTGGAGAAAAGCCCCTTGTCCAAGGATTCCGAGTCCCATTGCAGTCTTCAAAATTCAAATTCCTGGGAAGAAGAGAAAATAATTAATTAAAATACAAGAAAATGTTTAAATTAAATAGCACAAGAGCCCAGGATTCCCCCTTCTCAGTTGCACAATCTCTCAGTAAAATCTAAACATTAATTCTTGGGGAAAGAGAGAGAAAATAATTAAAATACAAGAAATTATTTAAATTAAATACAACAGCAAAAACCCAGGATCTCCCCTTAGTTACACAATCTCTCAGTGACATCCAAACACAACAAGTCAGTTGTAAAGCAGAGACTAAAGAGATTGAGAGAGTTCCCTCCCTGTGTGTTTCTCTCTGTCTCTCTATTCCACTCTTATTCAGATCTCACTCCCTCTGATATGAAACATTAAATCTGGATCAGGTTAATAAACACACACAACTCACCCGGGTGAAGCCTCAGTCAGCCCTCCCTCTGGAAGAAGCTCCTCTCCCTCGTCCTGGTCACAAACATTCCCGTCCTTTGGATCCGCGACACATCCCCAGTTTTCAAAATTCCTCAGGAGAAAGAGAGATAAAAATTGGTTAAAAAGAGAGAGAAAAAGAGACAAGGCCATTTTAACAATAAGACACACAACATATCACAGCGAGGAGTCCAGCATTTCCATTCAAGTCCATTCAGCATCATGTCCACACAAGCAAAGCACAGGTCAAAAAGCAGATTGACTGACACACACACACACTGAATCAGAGTGGGAATGTTTTCAGTGCAGGGGGATTATTGGTGTGGGGACTGAAGGCTCTCAGATTCACATTTATCCTGAGTGTGCTGGATGCAAACCCCACCCTGAGTCTCTGACATGTTTACAATGTCTGTCTCTCTATTGAGATGCTAATTCACCCCCCCTCCCCCTCTCACCCCAGAGGAGTTTGTGGCAATGTCAGACTGACTCTTGATATGTTAATGCAGGCCGGCAATGGATTCTGCAAGTTCCTGTCTTTAGTTTATTTAGTTTAGTTTCAAACTTTATTTCTTTTCCCCTGTCGGTCGTGTTCGTCCATTTCAAACACCCCCTGACCCCCCCACAGCAGCCCGGAAAATCCTTGCAGCCGCTCCCCACAACCCAGCGAGTGGAGGGGGAATGGGGATGTGTGAGTGAGTGGATTGGAGATTGTGTCAGTGTGTGTCTGTCTATCCCCCCCTCTCTGCTCACACTTCCTGCCCAGCCTGCTGA
>NW_027590742.1:167500-188482 GCF_964213995.1 Mustelus asterias
ATAAAATGATGAAGGGGATAGATGGAGTGAACGTTCAAAGGCTATTTCCTCAGGTGGATGGAGCTATTACAAGGGGGCATAACTATAGGGTTCGTGGTGGGAGATACAGGAAGGATATCAGAGGTAGGTTCTTTATGCAGAGAGTGGTTGAGATGTGGAATGGACTGCCTGCAGTGATAGTGGAGTTAGACACTTTAGGAACATTTAAGCGGTTTTTGGATAGGCACATGGAGCACACCAGGATGATAGGGAGTGGGATAGCTTTATCTTGGTTTCAGATAAAGCTCGGCACAACGTTGTGGGCCGAAGGGCCTGTTCTGTGCTGTACTGTTCTATGTTCTATGTTCTAATGTTAATCCAGCTCTGTCATACTGTCACTCAGTAACCTCTCTCCCCCAGCACCCTGTGTTACTGACTGTATCTCTACTGATGTTAATCCAGCTCCCTCACACTCTCACTCAGTAACCCCTCTCCCTCAGCACCCTGTGTTACTGACTGTATCTCTCCTGATATTAATCCAGCTTCCTCACACTCTCACTCAGTAACCCCTCTCCCCCAGCACGCTGTGTTACTGACTGTATCTGTACTGATGTTAATCCAGCTCCCTCACACTGTCACTCCGTAACCCTCTCCCCCAGCACCCTGTGTTACTGACTGTATCTGTAATGATGTTAATCCAGCTCCCTCACACTGTCACTCAGTAACCCCTCTCCCCCAGCACCCTGTGTTACTGACTGTATCTGTACTGATGTTAATCCAGCTCCCTCACACTGTCACTCAGTAACCCCTCTCCCCCAGCACCCTGTGTTACTGACTGTATCTGTACTGATGTTAATCCAGCTCCCTCACACTGTCACTCAGTAACCCCTCTCCCCCAGCACCCTGTGTTACTGACTGTATCTGTACTGATGTTAATCCAGCTCCCTCACACTGTCACTCAGTAACCCCTCTCCCCCAGCACCCTGTGTTACTGACTGTATCTGTACTGATGTTAATCCAGCTCCCTCACACTGTCATTCAGAAACCCCTCTCCCCCAGCATTATAAGAAAGATGTGGAAGCGTTGGAAAGGGTGCAGAGGAGATTTACTAGGATGTTGCCTGGTATGGTGGGAAGGTCTTATGAGGAAAGGCTGAGGGACTTGAGGCTGTTTTCGTCAGAGAGAAGAAGGTTAAGAGGTGACTTAATACAGGCATACAAGATGATCAGAGGATTAGATAGGGTGGATAGTGAGAGCCTTTTTCGTTGGATGGTGATGGCTAACACGAGGGGACATAGCTTTAAATTGAGGGGTGAGAGATATAGGACAGATGTTAGAGGTAGGTTCTTTACTCTGAGAGTAGTAAGGGCGTGGAATGCCCTGCCTGCAGCAGTAGTGGACTCGCCAACGTTGAGAGCATTCAAATGGTTATTGGGTAAACATCTGGATGATATTGGAATAGTGTAGATTAGAGGGGCTTTAGATTGGTTTCACTGGTCGGTGCAACATTGAGGGCCGAAGGGCCTGTACTGCGCTGTAATGTTCTATGTTCATCCCCTTCTCCAGGCTCTTAGACAGGAACAGGAGGAGGCCCCATTCAGCCCCTTCTCCAGCCTGTTACACAGGAACAGGAGCAGGCCATTCAGCCCCTTCTCCAGCCTGTTACACAGGAACAGGAGCAGGCCATTCAGCCCCTTCTCCAGCCTGTTACACAGGAACAGGAGGAGGCCATTCAGCCCTTTCTCCAGCCTGTTACACAGGAACAGGAGGAGGCCATTCAGCCCCTTCTCCAGCCTGTTACACAGGAACAGGAGCAGGCCATTCAGCCCCATCTCCAGTCTGTTATACAGGAACAGGAGCAGGCTATTCAGCCCCTTCTCCAGCCTGTTACACAGGAACAAGAGGAGGCCATTCAGCCCCTTCTCCAGCCTGTTACACAGGAACAGGAGGAGGCCCCATTCAGCCCCTTCTCCAGCCTGTTACACAGGAACAGGAGGAGGCCATTCAGCCCTTTCTCCAGCCTGTTACACAGGAACTGGAGGAGGCCATTCAGCCCCTTCTCCAGTCAGTAACACAGGAACAGGAGGAGGCCATTCAGCCCCTTCTCCAGCCTGTTACACAGGAACAGGAGGAGGCCCCATTCAGCCCCTTCTCCAGCCTGTTAGACAGTAACAGGAGGAGGCCCCATTCAGCCCCTTCTCCAGCCTGTTACACAGGAACAGGAGGAGGCCCCATTCAGTCCCATCTCCAGCCTGTTACACAGGAACAGGAGGAGTCCGTTCAGCCCCTTCTCCAGCCTGTCACACAGGAACAGGAGGAGGCCATTCAGCCCCTTCTCCAGCCTGTTACACAGGAACAGGAGGAAGCCCCATTCAGCCCCTTCTCCAGCCTGTTACACAGGAACAGGAGGAGGCCCCATTCAGCCCCTTCTCCAGCCTGTTACACAGGAACAGGAGGGGGTCCCATTCAGCCCCTTCTCCAGCCTATTACACAGGAACAGGAGGAGGCCCCATTCAGCCCCTTCTCCAGCCTGTTAGACATGAACAGGAGGAGGCCATTCAGCCCCTTCTCCAGCCTGTTACACAGGAACAGGAGGAGGCCCCAATCAGCCCCTTCTCCAGCCTGTTACACAGGAACAGGAGGAGGCCCCATTCAGCCACTTCTCCAGCCGGTTACACAGGAACAGGAGGAGGCCCCATTCAGCCCCTTCTCCAGACTGTTACACAGGAACAGGAGGAGGCCATTCAGCCCATTATCCAGCCTGTTACACAGGAACAGGAGGAGGCCCCATTCAGCCCCTTCTCCAGCCTGTTACACAGGAACAGGAGGAGCCCATTCAGCCCCTTCTCCAGCCTGTTACACAGGAACAGGAGGAGGCCATTCAGCCCCTTCTCCAGACTGTTACACAGGAACAGGTGGAGGCCATTCAGCCCTTCTCCAGCCTGTCCAGCATTTCTGAATGGAGGGCTGTGACAAGTGGTGTTCCTCAGGGATCGGTGCTGGGACCTTTGCTGTTTGTAATATATTATAAATGATTTCGATGAAAATGTAACTGGATTGATTCGGATGTTTGCGGACCACACAAAGGTTGGTGGATTTGCGAATAGCGATGAGCACCATCGGAGGTTATAGCAGGATATAGATCAGTTGGAGACTTGGGCGGAGAGATGGCATATGGAGTTTAATCCGGACAAATGTGAGGTAATGCATTTACAGATAGGAAATATACAGTAAATGGCAGAACCCTTAAGAGTATTGATAGGCAGAGGGATCTGGGTGTACAGGTACACAGGTCACTGAAAGTGGCAACGCAGGTGGAGAAGGTAGTCAAGAAGGCATTCGGCACGCGTGCCTTCATCGGCCAGGGTATTGAGTTTAAAAATTGGCAAGTCGTGTTGCAGCTTTATAGAACCTGAGTTATACCGCACTTGGAATATAGTGTTCAATTCTGGTCGCCACACTGCCGGAAGGATGTGGAGGCTTTGGCGAGGGTGCAGAAAAGATTTACCAGGATGTTGCCTGGTATGGAGGGCATTAGCTATGAGGAGAGGTTGGAGAAACTCGGTTTGTTCTCACTGGAGTGATGGAGGTTGAGGGGAGACCTGATAGAAGTCTGCAAGATTATGAGAGGCATGGACAGAGTGGATAGTCAGAAGCTTTTTCCCAGGGTGGAAGAGTCCATTACTAGAGGCACAGGTTTAAGGTGCGAGGGACAAGGTTTAAAGGAGATGTATGAGGCAGATATTTTACACAGAGGGTGGTGGGTGCCTGGAACTCGCTGCCGGGGGAGGTAGTGGAAGCGGATATGATCGTAACTTTTAAGGGACGTCTTGACAAATACATGAATAGGATGGGAATAGAGGGATCTGGTCCCCGGAAGGGTAGGGGGTTTTAGTTCAGTCGGGCAGCATGGTCAGTGCAGGCTTGGAGGGGCCGAAGGGCCTGTTCCTGTGCTGTAATTTTTTTTGTTCATTGTTACACAGGAACAGGAGGAGGCCCCATTCAGCCCCTTCTCCAGCCTGTTACACAGGAACAGGAGGAGGCCATTCAGCCCCTTCTCCAGCCTGTTACACAGGAACAGGAGGAGGCCATTCAGCCCCTTCTCCAGCCTGTTACACAGGAACAGGAGGAGGCCCCATTCAGCCCCTTCTCCAGCCTGTTACACAGGAACAGGTGGAGGCCCCATTCAGCCCCTTCTCCAGCCTGTTACACAGGAACAGGAGGAGGCCCCATTCAGCACCTTCTCCAGCCTGTTACACAGGAACAGGAGGAGGCCATTCAGCCCATTCTCCAGCCTGTTACACACGAACAGAAGGAGGCCCCATTCAGCCCCTTCTCCAGCCTGTTACACAGGAACAGGTGGAGGCCCCATTCAGCCCCTTCTCCAGCCTGTTACACACGAACAGGAGGAGGCCCCATTCAGCCCCTTCTCCGGCCTGTTACAGAGGAACAGGAGGAGGCACCATTCTTCTCCGGCCTGTGTTCCCACATTCAGTGAGCTTGGAGTACATTGTAACTAACTCATTAGCCACCTTTGCCCCACGTCTATGGAATAACAATCTCTTCGTTGCAAGACTTAAAATTAATAATTGAACCAGCATCAGTTGGTTGCTTTCGTGTGCCCAAGCATTTCCCAGTTTTTCTCCTGTAGGGTCTATTTTAAGCTCTTCGAGTCTGCCCACCCCTGTGCAACCTTCGGTCAGCAAACAGGACAGATAACACCCCTCTATCTGCTCCTGATCAGTCCCCCTGAATTGCTTGTAAACCTTAATCAAATCAACCCTTAACCTTCTCTGTTCTGGCGAAAATAGGAAGCGTAGAGGAGAACATGCCCCTGTCTACATGAACGGGGACGAAGTGGAAAGGGTCGAGAGCTTCAAGTTTTTAGGTGTCCAGATCACCAACAACCTGTCCTGGTCCCCCCCACGCCGACACTATAGTTAAGAAAGCCCCACCAACGCCTCTACTTTCTCAGGAGGCTAAGGAAATTTGACATGTCAGCTACGACACTCACCAGCTTTTACAGATGCACTATAGAAAACATTCTTTCTGGTTGATCACAGCTTGGTATGGGCTCCTGCTCTGCCCAAGACCGCAAGGAACTACAAAAGGGTCGTGAATGTAGCCCAATCCATCACGCAAACCAGCCTCCCATCCATTGACTCTGTCTACACTTCCCGCTGCCTCGGGGAAAAGCAGCCAGCATAATTAAGGACCCCACGCACCCCGGACATTCTCTCTTCCACCTTCTTCCATCGGGAAAAAGATGCAAAAGTCTGAGGACACGTACCGACCGACTCGAGAACAGCTTCTTCCCTGCTGCTGTCAGACTTTTGACTGGACCTACCTCGCATTAAGTTGATCTTTCTCTACACCCCAGCTGTAACTGTAACACTACATTCTGCACTCTCTCCTTTCCTTCTCTATGAACGGTATGCTTTGTATAGCGCGCAAGGAACAATACTTTTCACTGTATCCCAATACATGTGACAATAATAAATCAAATCACATTAAGTTGATCTAATCAGATCAGGCCCATCTGAATGCTCTCTCACTCCACTTTCCTGTCTTCTCTCCCTTAATTCCCCCCGAGTGATTAAACAAAAAAGGAAGCACCGACCTCGGCCTCGGAAATGTCCGAGGACTCGGTGTCCCCTGGGGTAAGGAATCCGAAAGGACGACCAGTCTTGGAGAGAAGATATTCCTCTCCACATCCATCTAAAACGAGCACCCCCTCATTCTGAGACTGTGCCCTCTGATCCGACGCTCCCCCATGAGTGGAAACACTCTCCTGACATTTTCGCTACAGCAGAGAAGGCTGAGGACGAGAAATGATTGGTGGGGCTGAAGGAGGAGGGAAAATGTGGACCATTTAAATCTCGCATGCGAAATTCTCTCAGGGTGGCACAGCGGGTTAGCGCTGCCGCCTCACAGCGCCAGGGACCCGGGTTCGATTCCCGGCTTGGGTCACTGTCTGTGTGGAGTCTGCACGTTCCCCCCGTGTCTGCGTGGGTTTCCTCCGGGTGCTCCAGGTTTCCTCCCACAGTCTGAAAGACGTGCTGGCTAGGGTGCATTGGGCCGTGCTAAATTCTCCCTCAGTGTAACCCCGAACAGGCTCCGGAGTGTGGCGACTAGGGGATACTCACAGTAACTTCATTGCAGTGTTAATATAAGCCGACTTGTTACTAAAAAATGAACTTTCAAAAGAATTAACCTAACCTACACATCTTTGGTCACTAAGGGACAATTTAGCATGGCCAATCCACCCTAACCTGCACATCTTTGGACACTAAGGGACAATTTAGCATGGCCAATCCACCTAACCTGCACATCTTTGGACACTAAGGGACAATTTAGCATGGCCAATCCACCTCCCTGCACATCTTTGGACACTAAGGGACAATTTAGCATGGCCAATCCACCTACCTGCACATCTTTGGTCACTAAGGGACAATTTAACATGGCCAATTCACCCTAACCTGCACATCTTTGGTCACGAAGGGATAATTTAGCATGGCCAATCCACCGTAACCTACACAACGTTGGTCACTAAGGGACAATTTAGCATGGCCAATCCACCTACCTGCACATCTTTGGACACTAAGGGACAATTTAGCATGACCAATCCACCCTAACCTGCACATCTTTGGACACTAAGGGACAATTTAGCATGGCCAATCCACCCTAACCTGCACATCTTTGGACACTAAGGGACAATTTAGCATGGCCAATTCATCTAACCTACACATCTTTGGACACTAAGGGACATTTTAGCATGGCCAATCCACCCTAACCTGCACATCTTTGGACACTAAGGGACAATTTAGCATGGCCAATCCACCCTAACCTGCACATCTTTGGACACTAAGGGACAATTTAGCATCGCCAATCCACCCTAACCTGCACATCTTTGGACAATAAGGGACAATTTAGCATGGCCAATCCACCCTAAGCTCCACATCTTTGGTCACTAAGGGACAATTTAGCATGGCCAATCCACCCTAACCTACACATCTTTGGACACTAAGGGACAATTTAGCACGGCCAATCCACCTAACCTGTATATTTTGGACACTAAGGGACAATTTAGCATGGCCAATCCACCCTAACCTGCACATCTTTGGACACTAAGGGACAATTTAGCACGGCCATTCCACCTACCTGCACATCTTTGGACACTAAGGGACAATTTAGCTGAGCCAATCCA
Organism: Mustelus asterias; assembly: GCF_964213995.1. Taxonomy (NCBI): domain Eukaryota; kingdom Metazoa; phylum Chordata; class Chondrichthyes; order Carcharhiniformes; family Triakidae; genus Mustelus; species Mustelus asterias. The sequence continues at coordinate 174,687 of NW_027590742.1, forward strand.
CCTAACCTGCACATCTTTGGTCACTAAGGGACAATTTAGCATGGCCAATCCACCCTAACCTACACATCTTTGGTCACTAAGGGACAATTTAGCATGGCCAATCCACCCAAACCTGCACATCTTTGCACACTAAGGGACAATTTAGCACGGCCAATCCACCCTAACCCGCACATCTTTGGACACTAAGGGACAATTTAGCATGGCCAATCCACCCAACCTGCACATCTTTGGACACTAAGGGACAATTTAGCACGGCCAATCCACCTAACCTGCACATCTTTGGACACTAAGGGACAATTTAGCACGGCCAATCTACTTAACCTACATATCTTTGGACACTAAGGGACAATTTAGCACGCCCAATCCACCTAACCTGCACATCTTTGGACACTAAGGGACAATTTAGCACGGCCAATCCACCCTAACCCGCACATCTTTGGACACTAAGGGACAATTTAGCATCGCCAATCCACCCTAAGCTACACATCCTTGGTCACTAAGGGACAATTTAGCATGGCCAATCCACCCTAACCTACACATCTTTGGACACTAAGGGAAACTTTAGCACGGCCAATCCACCCTAACCCGCACATCTTTGAACACTAAGGGACAATTTAGCATGGCCAATCCACCTAACCTGCACATCTTTGGTCACTAAGGGACAATTTAGCATGGCCAATCCACCCTAACCTACACATCTTTGGTCACTAAGGGACAATTTAGCATGGCCTATCCACCTAACCTACACATCTTTGGACACGAAGGGACAATTTAGCATGGCCAATCCACCTAAGCTGCACATCTTTGGACACTAAGGGGCAATTTAGCTTGGCCAATCCACCTAACCTGCACATCTTTGGACACTAAGGGACAATTTAGCATGACCAATCCACCTAACCTGCACATCTTTGGACAGTATGGACAATTTAGCATGGCCAATCCACCCTAACCCGCACATCTTTGGACACTAAGGGACAATTTAGCATGGCCAATCCACCCTAACCCGCACATCTTTGGACACTAAGGGGCAATTTAGCATGGCCAATCCACCTAACCTGCACATCTTTGGACACTAAGGGGCAATTTAGCATGGCCAATCCACCTAACCTGCACATCTTTGGACACTAAGGGGCAATTTAGCATGGCCAATCCACCCTAACCTGCACATCTTTGGACACTAAGGGACAATTTAGCACGGCCAATCCACCCTAACCTGCACATCTTTGGACAGTAAGGGACAATTCAGCACGGCCAATCCACCCTAACCTACACATCTTTGGACACTAAGGGACAATTTAGCATGGCCAATCCACCCTAACCCGCACATCTTTGGACACTAAGCGGCAATTTAGCATGGCCAATCCACCCTAACCCGCACATCTTTGGACACTAAGGGACAATTTAGCATGGCCAATCCCCCCTAACCCGCACATCTTTGGACACTAAGGGACAATTTAGCATGGCCAATCCACCCTAACCTGCACATCTTTGGACACTAAGGGACAATTTGGCATGGCCAATCCAACTAATCTGCAGATATGCAAATAAAGAAGGTGATAAAGAAGGACTGTAAGAAAAGGGATAACCAGTCGTGGATAACGAAGGAAATTAAGGAGAGTATTAAATTAAAGACCGATGCGTACAGAGTGGCCAAAAATAGTGGAGAATCGGAAGATTGGGAAAACTTTGAGAAACAACAAAGAACGACTAAGAAAGCGATCAAGAAAGGAAAGATAGGTTATGAAGCTAAGCGAGCTCTAAATATAAAAAATGATAGTAAAAGCTTTTACAAATATATAAAAAGGAATAGAGTGGCAAGAGTGAATGTTGGACCCTTGGAGGACGAGAGGGGGGATTTCACAGTGGGAAATGAGGAAATGGCTGAAACTTTAAATAAGTTTTTTGTGTCGGTCTTCACGGTGGAAGACACAAATAGTTTACCGAATATTAATGATAGAGGGTTGGCAGGAGGAGAGGTACTCAATACAATTAATGTTACCAGGGAGGCAGTGCTGGGTAGACTAACGGGACTGAAGGTGGACAAGTCCCCGGGCCCGGATGGAATGCATCCCAGGGTACTGAAAGAAATGTCAGAGGTAATAGCGGATGCGTCAGTTGTTATTTATCAAAATTCGTTGGATTCTGGGTAGTGCCGGCGGATTGGAAAACGGCTAATGTTACGCCGCTGTTTAAAAAAGGAAATTGACTAAAGGCGGGTAACTACAGGCCGGTTAGCTTAACGTCAGTAGTTGGGAAAATGCTGGAATCCATCATTAAAGAAGAAATAGCAGGCCATCTGGGTAAGAATGGTTCGATTAAGCAGACACAGCATGGATTCATGAGGGGAAAGTCGTGCTTGACGAACTTGTTGGATTTTTATGAAGATGTGACTAGTGCGGTTGACGGAGGGGAACCGGTGGATGCGGTGTTTTTGGATTTCCAAAAGGCGTTTGATAAGGTGCCTCACAAAAGGTTGCTGCAGAAGATTGGGTCGCTCGGAGTTGGAGGTAGGGTGTTAGCGTGCATTGGGGATTGGCTATCCGACAGGAAGAAGAGAGTTGGAATAGTGCTTTTCTGGTTGGCGGATGGGAACTAGTGGCGTGCCGCAGGGATCGGCACTGGGGCCTCAACTATTTACCATTTATATAGACGATCTGGAGGAGGGGACTGAGTGTAGGGTAACAAAGTTTGCAGACGACACAAAGATAAGTGGAGAAGTGAATCGTGTGGAGGGCGTAGAAGGTCTGCAGAGAGATTTGGACAGGCTGAGTGAGTGGGCAAGGATCTGGCAGATGGAGTATAACGTTGACAAATGCGAGGTTATTCACTTTGGAGGAAATAATAGCAAATTGGATTATTATCTAAATGGAAAAAAATTACAACATGCTACTGTGCAAAGGGACCTGGGGGTCCTTGTGCATGAGACGCAAAAACCCAGTCTGCAGGTGCAACAGGTGATCAAGAAGGCAAATGGGATGTTGGCCTATATCGCAAGGGGGATAGAATATAAAAGCAGAGATGTCTTGCTGCATCTGTACAGGTCATTGGTACAGCTGGAATACTGTGTGCAGTATTGGTCCCCTTATTTGCGGAAGGATATATTGGCCTTGGAGGGAGTGCAGAGAAGGTTCACCAGGTTGATACCAGAGATGAGGGGTGTTGATTATGAGGAGAGACTGAGCAGATTGGGTTTGTACTCGTTGGAATTTAGAAGGCTGAGGGGGGATCTAATAGAGACCTATAAGATAATGAAGGGGCTGGATAGGGTAGAGGTGGAGAGATTCTTTCCACTTAGAAAGGAAACTAGAACTAGAGGGCACAGCCTCAAAATAAAGGGGGGTCAGTTTAGGACCGAGTTGAGGAGGAACTTCTTCTCTCACAGGGTGGTGAATCTCTGGAATTCGCTGCCCACTGAAGTGGTGGAGGCTACCTCGTTGAATATGTTTAAATCACGGATAGATGGATTCCTGATCGGTAAGGGAATGAGGGGATATGGTGAGCAGGCGGGTAAGTGGAACTGATCCACTTCAGATCAGCCATGATCTTATTGAATAGCGGGGCAGGCTCGAGGGGCTAGATGGCCTACTCCTGCTCCTATTTCTTATGTTCTTATGTAAATCCCTCTCAGGCCCATAGCAACCCCCCCCCCTCCCCGCCAAACCCTCTGCACTGCCCAAACCCTCTTCAATCCCCCTCCAAATCCCTCTCAGCCCCGTACCCCCCCTCTGCCCAAATCCTCTTTAATTCCCCTCAAACAAAAAAAAGAACAAAGAACAAAGAACAGTACAGCACAGGAAACAGGCCCTTCGGCCCTCCAAGCCTGTGCCGCTCCTTGGTCCAACTAGACCAATCGTTTGTATCCCTCCATTCCCAAAATGCTCATGTGACTATCCAGGTAAGTCTTAAACGATGCCAGCGTGTCTGCCTCCACCACCCTACCTGGCAGCGCATTCCAGGCCCCCACCACCCTCTGTGTAAAAAACATCCCTCTAATATCTGCTGAGTTATACCTCGCCGCTCTCACCTTGAGCCCGTGACCCCTCGTGATCGTCACCTCCGACCTGGGGAAAAGTTCCCACTGTTCACCCTATCGATACCCATCATAATCCTGTACACCTGTATTAGGTCTCCCCTCATTCTCCGTCTTTCCAGGGAGAAAAACCCCAGTTTACCCAATCTCTCCTCATAGCGAAGACCCTCCATACCAGGCAACATCCGGGTAAAGCTTCTCTGCACTCATAGAACATAGAACATAGAACAGTCCAGCACAGAACAGGCCCTTCGGCCCACGATGTTGTGCCGAGCTTTATCTGAAACCAAGATCAAGCTATCCCACTCCCTATCATCCTGGTGTGCTCCATGTGCCTATCCAATAACCGCTTAAATGTTCCTAAAGTGTCTGACTCCACTATCACTGCAGGCAGTCCATTCCACACCCCAACCACTCTCTGCGTAAAGAACCTACCTCTGATATCCTTCCTATATCTCCCACCACGAACCCTATAGTTATGCCCCCTTGTAATAGCTCCATCCACCCGAGGAAATAGTCTTTGAACGTTCACTCTATCTATCACCTTCATCATTTTATAAACCTCTATTAAGTCTCCCCTCAGCCTCCTCCGCTCCAGAGAGAACAACCCTAGCTCCCTCAACCATTATTCATAAGACCTACCCTCCAAACCAGGCAGCATCCTGGTAAATCTCCTCTGCACTCTTTCCAGCGCTTCCACATCCTTCTTATAGTGAGGTGACTAGAACTGCACACAATATTCCAAATGTGGTCTCAGCAAGGTCCTGTACAGTTGCAGCATAACCCCAGGGCTCTTAAACTCCAACCCCCTGTTCATAAAAGCTGTGATGTGGAGATGCCGGCGTTGAACTGGGGTAAACACAGGAAGAAGTTTTACAACACCAGGTTAAAGTCCAACAGGTTTATTTGGTAGCAAAAGCCACACAAGCTTTCGGAGCTCCAAGCCCCTTCTTCAGGTGAGTGGGAATTCTGTTCACAAACAGGGCATATAAAGACACAGACTCAATTTACATGAATAATGGTTGGAATGCGAATACTTACTGCTAATCAAGTCTTTTAGAAACCAAACAACGTGAGTGGAGAGAGCATCAAGACAGGCTAAAAAGATGTGTGTTGTCTCCAGACAAGACAGCCAGTGAAACTCGGCAGGTCCAGGCAACTGTGCGGGTTACAGCTAGTGTGACATGAACCCAATATCCCGGTTGAGGCCGTCCTCGTGTGTGCGGAACTTGGCTATCAGTTTCTGCTCAGCGACTCTGCGCCATCGTGTGTCGGGAAGGCCGCCTTGGAGAACGCTTACCCGAATATCAGAGGCCGAATGCCCGTGACCGCTGAAGTGCTCCCCAACAGGAAGAGAACAGTCTTGCCTGATGACTGTCGAGCGGTGTTCATTCATCCGTTGTCGCAGCGTCTGCCTAGTTTCCGCAATGTACCATGCCTCGGGACATCCTTTCATGCAGTGTATCAGGTAGACAACGTTGGCCGAGTTGCAAGAGTATGTACTGTGTACCTGGTGGATGGTGTTCTCACGTGAGATGATGGCATCTGTGTCGATGATCCGGCACGTCTTGCAGAGGTTGCTGTGGCAGGGTTGTGTGGTGTCTTGGTCACTGTTCTCCTGAAGGCTGGGTAGTTTGCTGCGGACAATGGTCTGGTTGAGGTTGTGCGGTTGTTTGAAGGCAAGAAGTGGGGGTGTGGGGATGGCATTGGTGAGATGTTCGTCTTCATCAATGACATGTTGAAGGCTCCGGAGGAGATGCCGTAGCTTCTCCGCTCCGGGGAAGTACTGGACGACGAAGGGTACTCTGTCCACTGTGTCCCGTGTTTGTCTTCTGAGGAGGTCGGTGCGGTTTTTCGCTGTGGCGCATTGGAACTGTTGATCGATGAGTCGAGCGCCATATCCTGTTCTTATGAGGGCATCTTTCAGCGTCTGGAGGTGTCTGTTGCGATCCTCCTCATCCGAGCAGATCCTGTGTATACGGAGGGCTTGTCCGTAGGGAATGGCTTCTTTAACGTGTTTAGGGTGGAAGCTGGAGAAGTGGAGCATCGTGAGGTTATCCGTGGGCTTGCGGTACAGTGAGGTGCTGAGGTGACAGTCCTTGATGGAATACGTGTGTGCAAGAATGTAACCGATTCCGGAGAGTAGTCTATGGTGAGTCTGATGGTGGGATGGAACTTGTTGATGTCATCATAGAGTTGTTTCAGTGATTGTTCACCATGAGTCCAAAGGAAGAAAATATCATCGATGTATCTAGTGTATAGCATCGGTTGAAGGTCCCGTGCGGTGAAGAAGTCTTGTTTGAACCTGTGCATGAAGATATTGGCATTTTGAGGTGCGAATTTGGTCCCCATGGCTGTTCCGTGTGTCTGGATGAAGAACTGGTTGTTGAATGTGAAGACATTGTGGTCCAGGATGAAGCGGATGAGATGTAAAATTGCATCTGGAAACTGGCAGTTGTTGGCGCTGAGCACTGAGGCCGTTGCAGCAATGCTATCGTCATGGGGGATGCTGGTGTAGAGTGCCGAGACATCCATTGTGACGAGGAGTGCTCCTGGTTCAACTGCTCCATGTGTGCCGAGTTTCTGTAGGAAGTCCGTCGTGTCGCGACAAAAGCTGGGGGTTCTTTGTACAATGGGTTTCAAGATGCCCTCGACATAGCCGGAGAGGTTCTCGCACAGGGTCCCATTGCCCGATACGATGGGACGGCCGGGTGTGTTTGCCTTGTGTCCTTTTGGGAGGCAGTAGAGATCTCCAACGCGTGGAGTACGTGGGATGAGAGCACGGAGGGTGCTCTGAAGGTCCGGATCAAAGGTCTTGATCAGAGTGTTGAGTTGACGGGTGTGTTCTTTGGTCGGATCTGTGGGTAACTGTCTGTAGTGTTCCTCGTTGTTTAGTTGTCGGTACACTTCTTTGCAGTAATCCGTTCTGTTCAGTATGACGATAGCCCCTCCTTTGTCTGCTGGTTTGATGACAATGTTGCGGTTGGTCTTGAGAGCGTGGATGGCGTTGCGTTGTGCTTGGGTGATGTTCGGGGCTGTCTTGTGAGTGCGGCTGATGAATTTGGTGTTGACGCACCTCCTGACAGCTTGGGCATACATGTCAAGTCGAGGGCAGCGGACCACAATATAGAACATAGAACATAGAACATAGAACATTACAGCGCAGAACAGGCCCTTCGGCCCACGATGTTGCACCGACCAGTTAAAAAAAAAAACTGTGACCCTCCAACCTAAACCAATTTCTTTTCGTCCATGAACCTATCTACGGATCTCTTAAACACCCCCAAACTAGGCGCATTTACTACTGATGCTGGCAGGGCATTCCAATCCCTCACCACCCTCTGGGTAAAGAACCTACCCCTGACATCGGTTCTATAACTACCCCCCCTCAATTTAAAGCCATGCCCCCTCGTGCTGGATTTCTCCATCAGAGGAAAAAGGCTATCACTATCCACCCTATCTAAACCTCTAATCATCTTATATGTTTCAATAAGATCCCCTCTTAGCCGCCGCCTTTCCAGCGAAAACAATCCCAAATCCCTCAGCCTCTCCTCATAGGATCTCCCCTCCATACCAGGCAACATCCTGGTAAACCTCCTCTGCACCCTCTCCAAAGCCTCCACATCCTTCCTGTAATGTGGGGACCAGAACTGCACACAGTACTCCAAGTGCGGCCGCACCAGAGTTGTGTACAGTTGCAACATAACGCTACGACTCCTAAATTCAATCCCCCTACCAATAAACGCCAAGACACCATATGCCTTCTTAACAACCTTATCTACTTGATTCCCAACTTTCAGGGATCTATGCACACATACACCTAGATCCCTCTGCTCCTCCACACTATTCAAAGTCCTCCCGTTAGCCCTATACTCAACACATCTGTTATTCCTACCAAAGTGAATTACCTCACACTTCTCCGCATTAAACTCCATCCGCCACCTCTCGGCCCAACTTTGCAACCTGTCTAAGTCTTCCTGCAAACTACGACACCCTTCCTCACTGTCTACCACACCACCGACTTTGGTGTCATCAGCAAATTTGCTAATCCACCCAACTATACCCTCATCCAGATCATTAATAAATATTACAAACAGCAGTGGCCCCAAAACAGATCCCTGAGGTACACCACTTGTAACCGCACTCCATGATGAATATTTACTATCAACCACCACCCTCTGTTTCCTATCCGCTAGCCAATTCCTGATCCAATTTCCTAGATCACCCCCAATCCCATACATCTGCATTTTCTGCAGAAGCCTACCATGGTGAACCTTATCAAACGCCTTACTAAAATCCATATATACCACGTCCACTGCCTTGCCCCCATCCACCTCCTTGGTCACTTTCTCAAAAAACTCAATAAGGTTAGTAAGGCACGACCTACCTGCCACAAAACCATGCTGACTATCACCTATCAATTCATTACTCTCCAAATAACTATAAATCCTATCCCTTATAATTTTTTCCAACATCTTGCCGACAACAGAAGTGAGACTCACCGGTCTATAATTCCCGGGGAAGTCTCTGTTCCCCTTCTTAAACAATGGGACAACATTCGCTAACCTCCAATCTTCTGGTACTATACCAGAGGCCAACGACGACCTGAAGATCAGAGCCAGAGGCTCTGCAATCACTTCTCTTGCCTCCCAGAGAATCCTTGGATAAATCCCATCCGGACCAGGGGATTTATCTATTTTCAGACCCTCCAGAATATCCTGCACATCCTCCTTATCAACTGTAATACTGTCTATTCTACTCCCTTGCAACCCAGTGTCCTCCTCAGCTATATTCATGTCCCCTTGCGTGAACACCGAAGAGAAATATTGGTTCAATGCTTCACCAATCTCCTCCGGTTCCACACATAACTTCCCTCTGCCATCTATAACTGGCCCTAAACTTGCCCTAACCAACCTTCTGTTCTTGACATACCTATAGAACGCCTTAGGATTCTCTTTAACCCTATCCGCCAAAGTCTTCTCATGTCCCCTTTTAGCCCTTCTAAGCTCGCTCTTCAACTCCCTCTTAGCCTTCACCTTCAACAACCAGTTCTTCATCCAGACACACGGAACAGCCATGGGGACCAAATTCGCACCTCAATATGCCAACATCTTCATGCACAGGTTCGAACAAGACTTCTTCACCGCACGGGACCTTCAACCGATGCTATACGCTAGATACATCGATGACATTTTCTTCCTTTGGACTCATGGTGAACAATCACTGAAACAACTCTATGATGACATCAACAAGTTCCATCCCACCATCAGACTCACCATAGACTACTCTCCGGAATCGGTTGCATTCTTGGACAGACGCATCTCCATTAAGGACTGTCACCTCAGCACCTCACTGTACCGCAAGCCCACGGATAACCTCACGATGCTCCACTTCTCCAGCTTCCACCCTAAACACGTTAAAGAAGCCATCCCCTACGGACAAGCCCTCTGAATACACAGGATCTGCTCGGATGAGGAGGATCGCAACAGACACCTCCAGACGCTGAAAGATGCCCTCATAAGAACAGGATATGGCGCTCGACTCATTGATCAACAGTTCCAACGCGCCACAGCGAAAAACCGCTCCGACCTCCTCAGAAGACAAACACGGGACACAGTGGACAGAGTACCCTTCGTTGTCCAGTACTTCCCCGGAGCGGAGAAGCTACGGCATCTCCTCCGGAGCCTTCAACATGTCATTGATGAAGATGAACATCTCGCCAAGGCCATCCCCACACCCCCACTTCTTGCCTTCAAACAACCGCACAACCTCAACCAGACCATTGTCCACAGCAAACTACCCAGCCTTCAGGAGAACAGTGACCACGACACCACACAACCCTGCCACAGCAACCTCTGCAAGACGTGCCGGATCATCGACACAGATGTCATCATCTCACGTGAGAACACCATCCACCAGGTACACGGTACATACACTTGCAACTCGGCCAACGTTGTCTACCTGATACGCTGCAGGAAAGGATGTCCCGAGGCATGGTACATTGGGGAAACTATGCAGACGCTGCGACAACAGATGAATGAACACCGCTCGACAATCACCAGGCAAGACTGTTCTCTTCCTGTTGGGGAGCACTTCAGCGGTCACGGGCATTCGGCCTCTGATATTCGGGTAAGCGTTCTCCAAGGCGGCCTTCGCGACACACGACGGCGCAGAGTCGCTGAGCAGAAACTGATAGCCAAGTTCCGCACACACGAGGACGGCCTCAACCGGGATATTGGGTTCATGTCACACTATTTGTCATCCCCACTGAGTTTCACTGGCTGTCTTGTCTGGAGACAATACACATCTTTTTAGCCTGTCTTGATGCTCTCTCCACTCACGTTGTTTTGTTTCTTAAAGACTTGATTAGTTGTAAGTATTCGCATTCCAACCATTATTCATGTAAATTGAGTTTGTATCTTTATAAGCTCTGTTTGTGAACAGAATTCCCACTCACCTGAAGAAGGGGCTTGCAGCTCCGAAAGCTTGTGTGGCTTTTGCTACCAAATAAACCTGTTGGACTTTAACCTGGTGTTGTTAAACTTCTTACTGTGTTTACCCCAGTCCAACGCCGGCATCTCCACATCATTATATAACCTTACCATAACACTCCGACTTTTATACTCGATGCTCCGATTTATAAAGGCCAATGTACCAAAGGCACTCTTTTCGGCCCTATCCACCTGTGACGTCACTTTTAGGGAATTCTGTACTTGTATTCCCAGATCCCTCTGTTCAACTGCACTCTTCAGAGTCCTACCATTTACCCTGTACGTTCTACTTTGATTTGTCCTTCCAAAGTGCAAGATCTCACACTTGTCTGCGTTAAATTCCATTTGCCATTTTTCAGCCCATTTTTCTAGTTGGTCCAAATCCCTCTGCAAGCTTTGAAAACCTTCCTCACTGTCCACTACACCTCCAATCTTTGTATCATCAGCAAACTTGCTGATCCAATTTACAACATTATCATCTAGATCATTGATATAGATGACAAACAACAATGGACACAACACCGATCCCTGCGGCACACCACTAGTCACAGGCCTCCACTCAGAGAAGCAATCCTCCACAACCACTCTCTGGCTTCTTCCATTGAGCCAGTGTCTAATCCAATTTACTACCTCCCCATGTATACCCAGCGACTGAACCTTCCTAACTAACCTCCCATGAGGGACCTTGTCAAAGGCCTTGCTGAAATCCAGGTAGACAACATCTACCGCCTTCCCTTCATCCATTTTCCTGGTAACCTCCTCGAAAAACTCTCATAGATTGGTCAAACATGACCTACCACGCACAAAGCCATGTTGACTCTCCCTAATAAGTCCCTGTCTATCCAAATATTTATAGATCCTATCCCTTATCACACCTTCGAATAACTTGCCCACCACCGACGTCAAACTTACTGGCCTATAATTTCCCAGATTTCTTTTGGAACCTTTTTTAAACAACGGAACAACATGAGCCACCCTCCAATCATCCGGCACCTCCCCCGTGAATACTGACATTTTAAATATGTCTGTCAGAGCCCCTACATGTTCAACACGAGCTTCCCTCAAGGTCAGTGGGAATACCCTGTCCGGTCCTGGGGATTTATCCACTCTGATTTGCCTCAAGGCAGCAAGCACCTCCTCCCCTTTAATCTGTAAAGGTTCCATGACCTCCCTACCTGTTTTCCCTATTTCCGTAGACTCCATGCCCATTTCCTCAGTAAATACGGATGCCAAAAAAACCATTTAGTATCTCCCCCATCTCTTTTGGTTCCATACACAGTCTACCACTCTGGTCTTCAAGAGGACCAATTTTGTCCCTCACTATCCTTTTACTCCCAACATATAGAAGCTCTTTGGATTTTCCTTCACTCTGTCTGCCAAAGCAACCTCATGTCTTCGTTTAGCCCTCCTGATTTCCCTCTGAAGTATCTTCTTGCCCTTTTTATACTCCTCGAGCATCTGATCTGTTCCTTGCTGCCTGTACATTTGATACAACTCTCTCTTCCTCTTAATCAGTGTTACAATCTCCCTCGAGAACCAAGGTTCCTTATTCCTATTTACTTTGCCTTTAATCCTGACAGGAACATACAAACTCTGCACTCTCAAAATTTCTCCTTTGAAGGCCTCCCAATTTCCATTTACATCCTTACCAGAGAACAGCCTGTGCCAATCCACACTTCCCAGATCCCTTCTCATTTCATCAAATTTGGCCTTTTTTCCAGTTCAGAACTTCAACCCGAGCACCAGATCAATCCTTATCCATGATCAGGTTGAAAATAATGACATTATGATCACTGGATCCAAAGTGTTCCCTCACACTCACATCCATCACCTGCCCTAACTCATTTCCCAACAGGAGATCCAATATTGCATCCTCTCTCGTTGGCACCTCTATATACTGATGTAGAAAATTCTCCTGAACAGATTTTACAAATTCTACCCCGTCTAAACCTTTAACAGTATGTGAGTCCCAATCTATATGTGGAAAATTAAAATCCCCTTCTATCACAACTTTGTGTTTCTTGCAGTTGTCAGCTATCTCTCTGCTGATTTGCTCCTCCAATTCTCGCTGACGATTGGGTGGACTATAACACAACACCATTAATGTGGTCATACCTTTCCTGTTTCTCAGCTCCACCCATAGGGCCTCTGTAGACAAGCTCCCTAATCTATCCTGCCTGAGTACCGCTGTAACATTTTCCCTGACCAACAATGCCACCCCCCTCACCTTTTATCCCTCTGCCTCTATCCCGCCTGAAACATTGGAACCCTGGAACATTGAGCTGCCAGTCCTGCCCCTCCTGTAGCCAAGTTTCACTAATGGCTATAATGTCATATTTCCATGTGTCTATCCACGCCTTCAGCTCATCTGCCTTCCCCACAATACTCCTGGCATTGAAATAGACACACCTCAAAAGGTTATTTCCACCACACTCTACCCTTCCATTTGTGATTTTGCTTGAACTAACCTGTCTTTTGAATACTGCTCCACTATCTGCTCTGGCACTCTGGTTCCCATCCCCCTGCAAATCTAGTTTAAACGCTCCCCAATAACACTAGCAAATCTCCCTGCAAGTATATTGGTTCCCTTGTAGTTTAGGTGTAACCCGTCTCTCTTGTACAGGTCCCACCTGCTCCAGAAGAGATCCCAATGATCCAAGAATTGGAAACCCTGCCCCCTGCACCAGTTCCTCAGCCACGTGTTTATCCGCCCAAGCATCCTACTCCTGCCCTCACTGGCATGTGGCTCAGGTAGCAATCCTGAGATTACTACCCTCGGGGTCCTGCTTTTTAACTTCCTTCCAAGCTCTTTGTACTCACTCTTTAGGACCTCCTCACTCTTCCTTCCCACGTCATTGGTACCGACGTGTACCACGACATCTGGCTGATCACCTTCCCACTTTAGAACGCTGTGCATGCGATCAGAGACATCGCTGACCTTGGCACCTGGGAGGTAACAAACCATGCGGGAGTCTCTGTCCCGACCACAGAACCTCCTGTCCGTACCTCTGACCATTGAGTCCCCTATCACTACTGCTCTCCTCTTCTTCATCCCACCCTTTTGCGCTGTAGAACCAGACTCAGTATCAGAGTTCCGGCTGTCGCAGCTTGTCCCAGGTAAAGCATCTCCCACAACAGTATCCAATTCAGTATACCTGTTGTGGAGGGGTATGGCCACAGGGGAACCCTGCTCTGTCTGTCCTTTCACACTGCCATTTCCTCTCCTTACAGTAACCCAATTTCCTGTGCTCTGCCGCTTAGGTGTAACTACCTCC